>NW_027526203.1:302770155-302772655 GCF_048455015.1 Haemaphysalis longicornis | reverse complement strand
CCGGCGGGCCGGGGCTTCTTCCGCTGCCCTGCGACGCAGCTGGAGAACCGGTCGAGCTGTGCTGTGAACGCTTCACCCATGCCGCTGCCCCGTGCGCGCGTAGAGCCTGCGCGCAGGCTTGCTCCCGAGTTGCTGACCGTCCGGCCGCTCGCTGGCCGGCTGCATCGTCACTTCAATGGTCGCGCTGTCCTCAATTTTAGCTTCAAAATCGCCGATTTTCGCTGATCGCTTGCGGCGTCCACGCGCCTATTCCAGCTGTTATATTTTGCATCTTGCTTTCTTTTTCGGCAGACTATACGGGAAACGTATTTTCAAGAGGGCAAAATTTTGAGTGCCGTTGGCCTTTAATACTACATGTAGACATCGAAGAGAACGCCTCGTAGCGTCAAGCTGACCTTCAAGCTCAGCCAAGGTCAAGCCAGCGCCCCGTGCGCTCGCGCGGGATAAAAGGTCTAATCGGTTGCTCGTTCGTTCCAAGGGTAGCAGGTGCGGAGAGGGGAAAGACAAAGGGCGCCTGACATAAAATGATGAAAGGAGGCGCTCGCTGCGTCCAAGTTCAGTCGTTCAGTGCAGATTCGTGCCTAGACCGGCGACTGCACAGAGCAGGGTCTATGGTTTGTCCTGCGCTGCAGTTGTGCGCGCTTTCACTGCGCGCTCTAGGCGCGAAAACTGAGCTGTCGCTCGACAAATTTGGTTTAAGCATCGCCAACCGCGGCAACTTGTAATGATTATTTTGTAATTCACCTGTATCAAGAACGCGCACAGCGGCTGCTCGCCTCCCCTCTTCACCACGCATTCTGTGCTTTTTTTTTTGATGAAAACCTGACGCTGTGATGACAAGCTCGGGGTAACGACCGAGCGCAACGCTATGCAGCGTTGCGTGGTTCGGTGCAAAACATGTCATATAGATTTGCGGCGTTAAGCAGCGATCAGAGCGTGGCTTGTTAACCCGATCGTCCAAGCAGCGGCGCGCGTCTGCTTACTTTGTTCCAGCTTGGGAACAGCGCTTGGGAGTGCCACTTACGACGAAAAAGGTCGATTATGTTGTACCGTACCTGCGCGTCGGAGCGTTGAGGCTCTGATATAAGTTTGAGAACTGCAATAGCCACTGCTGGTTTATAAAGTAACGACGGTGCATTGTTGGTCATATACAAAACGCGCACCTTTTCGTGGTAATTGGCTAAGACGCGAATTTATGTTACAAGGAAGGCATAGAGGCAATAAAAAAGATGAAATGGGTTAAGAAGTAAAAAAAAATAATTAAGACTATAAAACCAAAAAAACAACCGAAACTCTTGGTCAATCGTTGCTACTGGGTACTATGCTTTCCAGTGCAGCTGGGCTTACAAACACGCAGACATTGAAAATTCGTGCTAGCTGGGCCCGTTATTATTTTTAGCACCGACATGTACCTAGCGGTGAAAGGTTTGAACGGGGATTATCCCAGGTATTGCAAGTAGCTCAGAAGGGGGTTGTCAAAGTTGTCGAATGGGTAGCCAGTATCAGGTGTGTAGCCAGGGGGCGTGTTTCGGTGTCAGAACACCCCCCCGAAATTTATGCATGAAGAAAAATTTCATGTCCAGCGCAGTCTGTATCTTTTTACTTTGCTTTTCCGTCCGCGTTTAATGCCCCCCGAAATATATTCTTGGCTACGCCGCAGGCCAGTTGTGAGTAAACTCCATGCGAAACCTTTTATCAACCTCCTGGGTCCGATCATTCACCCTCGGTATCGTTCAAGACAGAGACCCAATGCTACCTGACTAAGGCATCGCGCCGCCCCCCGCGGCAGTACACACTGACCACTCGCGGGTGCGAAATGGGGTTAGGGGGGGGGGGGGGGGGGGCTGCTCTGTGATCCGGCAAGATAGAAAGGGGCGACCGCCTCCGCCCCTTGCATCCGACCCAGTCCTCACTGAGAGTGAATCGGCCATTGACACGACAAAGAATTAACTGACACCGCATAAATCGCCCCACGCATTCACACGTGTCGCCCTCCACTGCCCCGCTCTAGGGACAGCAGGAATCGAGGGGTCACGTGACCTGGATTCTTGTGCATACACAGACTGGCGTGAAACTCTGCGAAATCTATACTATCAAAGGTTGTGGTGAAAAGCAACGCGTAAAAACGCGTTGGCTTGTCCTTGACGAATGCAGTTTTTTAAAGCTTTGTTAGCTTGCATATTTTTTCGGGTTAACGGAAACGGCCAGAGAATTCATTTTATTGTCTGGACATTGAGATCAGGACTCAGATGGTAAAAATGATTTCAGACACATATTTATGGCTCAGGGGTATTCTTGTTGAAACTCTTTCGGCCTTTGGTTCTATCCCTTCTGCCGAGATTGTTTCCCTTATGAACGTATTCTACCATGTTTCGGCCCAGTATTCCGTTAAGGAGCCCCATAGGAATTGCATACCAACGAACAACAACAAAAACTGAGCCAATTGCTTTCGTACAAGAAGGCGACGAGGAAGAAGAAGCCGCACTCGGACTGCCCGCAC
>NW_027526203.1:302757655-302765155 GCF_048455015.1 Haemaphysalis longicornis | reverse complement strand
CTAGCTCCTCAGGCGATAAACTCGGGGAAGGTATGCTAGTCAAATCAATTTTCCCGCGCTCCACTACTCGCGCGCCATCTACTGGAACTTTCGTTACTGGTGGACTTGGAATTCCGCCACGAGGTCTAGGCTCTGGCGCGAGCACTTTTTGTAATTTTGGGTCAACACACTGTTTTCAACGAGTATTTCTTTTGCTATGACGAAAATCAAGCTCCATGTATTTTAAAGTAAAAGAACATTGCAGATACCATTTAAAGGGACCCAGAAAAGCTTTGTGAAGGTGGCAATCAAATGCATTCAGGTGGTAGAACACATAACGGGGGATTTTCGAGCCAAGTGTGAGCGCCATACGTTGTACGGATAATTTGTAAACAATTTTTTAAGATCGCCTTTCTCAGCCGATGAGCGCGCCGCCGCAGCGAGCCGACCGCGGTTGACGCAACGCCGACCGCGGCTGACGCAACGGCGATCGCGGCTGACGCAACGGCGAGGCGCACCCCTGATTCGGCCGATCGTCGGTCGCCGGCAACGTCACTGCCATTGGTTGCTCTTCCGGTTGCTCTTCCTCCTTCCTGTGCGATCCCGAGGCAAAGGCGGGTCTGCAGCGCTTTACGCGTACCTAGGCGCAGGAATGTAGCTAGCGGAGAACGGAAGTCGAGCGTCGCGATGTAACATGGCTATTCCCAGTGTTTCCAGCTGCTTTGAAAGAAGCAGAGAGGGAGGAGGAATCGATCGGCAAGGGGGGATAGGTGCACTTAATTGCTTCTGGCGCAGCTAATACTGAATGTAGATCAATAATTCCAACGGCATTGCATCGCTATATTGGTACTACGCGACAATAAAGGCCTTTTGTTACTTTTACAAAAGGCTTTTCTGGGTCCCTTTAAGTATCGATGTATTGCCTCAGATATGCCTAATATTTTCTTTTTTCTGAACAATGTTGACAAGTATGAAGTTCATTTCCAGATTTAATGGTGTAGAAAAGTTTTGCTTATGTATAAACTTCGTTCAAGAATTCTGTTAAGTTTTGATCGGGTGGCTGAATGGGGGGACAGACAGGCAGACCAAAATTTCCTTGGCTTAGCACCCCTAGAAAGACTATCCTCTTTAGAAGCGTTTGTCGGCTAGGTTGGCGAAAGCGAGTACCCACCAGGCGGCCGCAACAGACGCCCACACAGGTCAACACCGGCGGCACCCGGAGCGCGCTCAATTTCCGTTGGCTGCCACACGTTCCTTTCGCGCGGGCATCACAAATAAAACACAACAAACACGTGGCCTCCGACGTAGCAAACAAATAGAGTGTGGGCTCATGCACGCAGTCTCAGTTTGCCTCTATCTCCTCCGGAGCAGCACATTGGGTAGTAATTCTGCAAAAGTATATATAGCAGCCGTGAGTGGGATGTCGTGGCTGTAGTGTGAGCGTCGACATCGGCAGAAGACTCGCCGCCGGGAAAGGTTTTCACGTACTCGTCTCCTAAGAATATGCTTAGGGCCCTCTGGAACTTTTTTCGCATTACCTGTATCAAAGCTTTTTTGCATCTGAAGAGGTAGTAGCAGCGCTGCATATCCTTTGTTTGGGGAAATAAAACTGTCGTTTATGGAGCACGTTAACAAACACCCGATTTCTACCCACTTAGCAATCTTCACGTTGTCACAGATTCCACACCCTTCCAATTTTTCCCTTTTCATTATAGGACCACACGTGTAATGATCGCGAGGAAAACCAGCGATACCTGGCGTTAATAATTATTCGCCGAAAAAAAAAATGAGAATCTCGTTCGCAGCTAAGAACTAAAAATAGGTTGACCGACTTGAGAAATAAACCAATTAAGAACCGAAAACTTTAGACACCTGTTATGTTGAAGACCTCTTTCAAAGTACGTAGAAAAAAATCTATCCACATTGGTAGTCGGGTTAGGCTAAAATGTAACTCGCCCCCTGTGTGGAAAGGCTCGCTGTTTTTAAATGCAGAGCATTTAAGTAACTCACGATGTCACCCGCGTTGGCGTCCGTAGTCCGCATGCTCACTGCGCATGCGCGTCGAGTCGAGGCGATAGCGAACACTGTCTCGCGAGGGGCATTGGATTGTATTCGAACACTCTCACGCGAGGGGCATTGGATTGGATTCGATTGGCTTGGCTTGGCTTGGCTTGGATTGGATTGGATTGGATTAAAGTGGATTGTGTTGGATTGTGTTGCGTCATATCCGCGGCACGTTGCGTCATAGCCGCGGCCGACGCGCTGGGGCCGGCGCATGTGCAGTACTCTCTCTTCCGCGATTTCCTCTCCTTCGGGCGCGCTGCGCATATGTGCCGTTCTCCGGCGAAGCAACATCTGCGCTTGGCTCAAACACCTAGATTCCACGCCGCTTTACAAGTACGCCAACGTCGTCGACTGGGACCGGCTTACGCAGTCCCCTCAACGTATATAAGCGGCGGAGCGCGCGTTCGGAATTCAGTCAAGGGCGTCTTTGCTTGGCTTTCGCTTGACGTGACGCTTTGCTTGACTTAGTAGATGCGACGCATTTACTCGAGTTCCCACCGTGGGAAGATGCGGGCGGCTTTTTGTGTGTGTGTGTGTGATGATAAAAATTGAGCTGGTGGCATACAGATTATCTTGCCCCTAAACTCGTAAATTGCAGGACGCGTATACTTCCTTCGATAATTGCCTTGGAAGATTAAAGTGTCAGTATTGTAGCGAGAGCGTTCGTTATGAAGCGGAGTTACGAAGACGACGAAAGCTTCCTCTGCGTGGCATGTGGAGGAAAGTTCGTGGAACGGCACGCGCTTGGGAACGCTTATGTGGCTGAGCGGGGCTGTGCACGAGACCACATTTTTAAAGACGATAGTTTTTCTTGGGCTCCTTAAACCCAGAAATTTTGGTCTGTCTGTATGTCTGTATGTCTGTCCGTCTGTCTGTCTGTGACTCGATTCAGCCACCCGGCCAAAGCAAAACAATGCCTGCGCATTAGTCTTATATAGTCACAGCTAAATCTACCCGTCTATGTCCGGTGTAAGGTTCATACTTGTCAACATTGTTGAAGAAGAACAAGACATTACGCAAATATGAGGCAGCAAATCAATACAGAAATGATATTTGCATTGTTCCTTTATAAAAAAATCAAACATGCTTGCTTTTGCGAAATTAAATACTTCATCAACTGCAGAAAAAGAATTCACTCCGCCGTCGCCTGCTGTCGCCCGCGCCACTATAGCTTCTTGCGCCATTTTAAGAAATCAACCGGCAACAGTTACGCAAGGTTCCACTAAATAGGTTCCACGTTCTGCTTGCAACGCACGTGGAGTAGGGAAACGCGGTTCTGTAAACGTTGAAGTAGGGCGCCTCGATTAACGCGCGTCTCCGCAGTACGGCAGCGTTCGCATCGAGACACCCGGTTTGGAGTAGTGGAACGCGGGAAATTTAAAATGATTTAAGCAAACCTTTGGCGTGTTTACCTTGGGAGGAGCGCGACGCAAGAGGAACAACATGAGAGGTGAGTGGGAAAGCGAAGGGAGGCATTTACTTCGCAAAAGCCGATAAAGACTACCGTCTTTTGACGACATTTGCAACGAAAGGAGCAGATACGCGGCCAATTTTTTGTTTGCTCCTTTTTTAAGTCATAGAGGCACAAGTGCGCCAAGATAAATATCGTTTTGTTTTTGTCCCCTACTTTGTGTACTGCAATTCCTGCCGCGCAACAATATATTTTCACGAGGAGAAAAAGAAGCAGACATTAGAACATACCACCTTACACACCCACCTCCGAAGAAGATGAAGCAGTCGTCCGCTTTTTCTTTTTTGATATCTACCTTTTTTAGATGCGACTGCATCTCATTCACTCGCCTTGTCCATGCAGCGTCGGCGTCGTTGTCGTCCGCCCCTCCCCCATTCCCCTCGCCGCGCGAGCTGCGCTCTCCGCCGCTCACCCCCTCTCCTCTCCGTTGCCCCTCTCTCGTCCACACCCCTCCCCCTACACTATATTGGATTGGAAAACATTTAATGAGCATAAAAGTGGGTGGCTTTCTCAATCCAGATAGCCGTGAGCTAGGGCAGCTGCTTGGGCGCGAGTGATGAGGCGTCCCCTACACTATAAAAAAAGCCGCCCGCATCTTCCCACGGTGGGAACTCGAGTAAATGCGTCGCATCTACTGAGTCAAGCAAAGCGTCACGTCAAGCGAAAGCCAAGCAAAGACGCCCTTGACTGAATTCCGAACGCGCGCTCCGCCGCTTATATACGTTGAGGGGACTGCGTAAGCCGGTCCCAGTCGACGACGTTGGCGTACTTGTAAAGCGGCGTGGAATCTAGGTGTTTGAGCCAAGCGCAGATGTTGCTTCGCCGGAGAACGGCACACCGGTTATATGCGCAGCGCGCCCGAAGGAGAGGAAATCGCGGAAGAGAGAGTACTGCACATGCGCCGGCCCCAGCGCGTCGGCCGCGGCTATGACGCAACGTGCCGCGGATATGACGCAACACAATCCAACACAATCCACTTTAATCCAATCCAATCCACGCCAAGCCAAGCCAAGCCAATCCAATCCAAGCCAATCGAATCCAATCCAATGCCCCTCGCGTGAGAGTGTTCGAATACAATCCAATGCCCCTCGCGAGACAGTGTTCGCTATCGCCTCGACTCGACGCGCATGCGCAGTGAGCGTGCGGACTACGGACGCCAACGCGGGTGACATCGTGAGTTACTTAAATGCTCTGCATTTAAAAAAATAATAGTTACCGGCGCCCGGTTTCGATCCCACGACCCTGTGGGCGGAACGCGAGGTACACGGCGCTCTTCCCACTGCGCCACAAAACCGACACATAATCAAATGCTACGAACGCGCCTTATATCCTTGATTCATTCAAACTACGTCAAGAAGCTACTGATACAACGCATGATGGGGCAATGATTAACACTTGCAATAAAAGAAAAGAAGCTCCCACTTACAGCAACAATGATGGAGTAAAGGTCGTTGCGACAGCGAAGCCCCAAGCATACCACTTAGAGAGATTGACCAAGATTGGCCAATAAAACATAATAATAATCATAAAACATAATAATCATAGGCGTTCCCGACACGTTTCACGCGATTTCAGAATCAATCCAACGGAAACACCAAGTGAACCGCACGATGCGTCGCATTTACACAGGGTTCCCCTCGCGGGGAGGTGGGCGCAATTTTTCGTCTAATTTGTTTTGATGTTTGGTTGTGAAACAAGAAGTTGACAGTATCGCGCACACACTACCAAAGGAACATCATCATCATCATGATCACAGCACCATACAGACAGATCTCCGAAGAAGACGAAGCTGCGTGCGCATTTCTTTTCTTTTATTTTATCATTATTATTTCCTTATCTCGCTTCCTCACTTCGTGCATAAAACAATTTTCAAATCCCTCTAAACAATTTTCTCGAGTACCGTATCTAGATAAGAATCCGTATTCTTTTCTATAACGTCTGATGTTCGTTCGATCCCCTGATTAAATATGCGCCGATAACAGAGGAACTACAACAAAAATGGTGACCATTGGGATGCCAGCCCACGTAGAATTGCGGTCCCCTCGCAGAGCCCTATGAGAGAGCGTCGCGGCTCAGCCTCGACACATGGCTCGTAGTCGGTGCGAGGTGCCAGAGCAGCGTCACGTCACCGTCGCCACGCGAGGACGGGCTTTCAGAAGGCTTTTGTGTCGGAGAATCCGACATCTTACCGTCAGCGTCGCTTCGTAGATGGTTTAAGCCCGTCCGCGGTGGCCGGCGGTTTCTGCTCGATGACGCCGAAGACGCATCGGCAGCAGCAGAGGCCCTCTGACGTGTCGGAGGCCTCGCGCTGTTGATGGGATTGGAGCCCTGCTGCCGACGGACACTGCTTCACGGTTCCCGGTGGTTCTCCGCTGTCGACTTGACCTGCTGGACGGGTGCTGTACCTGGGAATGCGGTACGTCTCCCTTCTGACTGCTGTAATGACGGCCGCGAGAAGAGGCGGCGTTTCCGAGTTCACGGGGTTGGTGACTCCGGCTGCCCCGGATACCTTGGGGTAGCAGTAAGGGCGGCAACCTCGCGTTGTCCTGCTTCATTGATTTCATCAGCCATGACCGTTGCAGTGGCGGTTGGAGTGACAGCGAGCCCGGCTGTCCGAATTACCAGTCCTGTGTTTCTACTGGCTTCTCGCGTAGCTGAGGGCGGATTGGTGGACGGGTCAATTGTAAGATGGAGCAGCTCTGCACATGGTACCCTTTCGTGGCAGGACCTCATTCCCGACCAGTCTGCCGGCACTCCGAGCTTGTTCTTGCGAAGGTGGAGGCGACGGTGGCATGCGATCCTGCTCATACCTATGGGTGGTGTGACACTCGCACCTAATGTACGTATACGAATATCGTTTGCTTTCGGGGAGCCTTCTCCGTTGGTGGCCGGTAATCCCAGGTGGAACATACTGCCTCTGCGACAGCTGGCCTTGTGCCGCCTGAAGATGGCGGCACACGCGGCTTGGGCCGAACCAGCGATGGAGTTGTGAAGGTACGCGCCCTTTCCTTGACACCAACCATGTCGACGGTTTCTGTCGGGTGGGCAGCGTCGTGAGCCGTATCAACTGTCAACATCATGACAACACGACACGACAACGGGTTCGCTCACTAGTTCTGCTTCGCCATGGCTCAAAGATGAGCTTGGAAGTTCGGATTTTTTTCCGCGAGGACGACGCGGAAGCATTCTCACGTGGTTCGCCGTCATTGGCCTGCCGTGCGGGAGAAGACAATGCGCGGGTCTCGTGGGCGGCGAGCGAATATCGTCTCTCGCGCTTCACTGAGTCGTAGATGCATCTTTACAATTTGAGATACAATTAATTTGATACAATTAATAGATACAATTAATTTGAGCTAATTCCGTGGGGGAAAGGAGCTAGTAGGGAGGAGAGTAAGTGATGCGACTAATAATGAAAGCCTGTATCAGCCGAAGGCGCTCTGCCTCTTTGAGTCCCTGATGTCGGGTAGCTATGCGACGTATGAGATTGATAGTTCGATTGACCTGGGAAGTGAGGCGTGCTATGAACGCGGTGTTAGCACGGTTGCTCTGTATGTATAGGCCTAAGATCTTCAGGCATTGCACATGGGGACGGGTTGTTCGTGAACTCGGATTGTAATGTCCGGAGGAGAAGTGTCTCTGCTGGTACGTTTAGTAGGAAGGATTAGTAGCTCCGTTTTTTCCAGTGAGTATTCAAATCCTATGCCACGAGCGTAGGCAGCGACGACATCTGCACCCTGTTGAAGGGTATCCTCAATGTGCCCATCACTGCCCCCGGTCGTCCACAAGGTGATGTCGTCGGCATAAAGACTGTGATAAAGGGATGGTATGTTATTCAACTGCTGGGGAGATTATTCATCGCTATATTGAATAACAGTGGCGACAGGACAGCGCCATGTGGGGTGCCTATTGAGGGTAGGTGTATTATTTCAGAGCGTAGGTCGTTGATCTAAAGGACTGCTGTGCGATCGGTAAGGAATTCGCGAATG
>NW_027526203.1:302665558-302757555 GCF_048455015.1 Haemaphysalis longicornis | reverse complement strand
TGAGGCGTGCTATGAACGCGGTGTTAGCACGGTTGCTCTGTATGTATAGGCCTAAGATCTTCAGGCATTGCACATGGGGACGGGTTGTTCGTGAACTCGGATTGTAATGTCCGAGGAGAAGTGTCTCTGCTGGTACGTTTAGTAGGAAGGATTAGTAGCTCCGTTTTTCCAGTGAGTATTCAAATCCTATGCCACGAGCGTAGGCAGCGACGACATCTGCACCTGTTGAAGGGTATCCTCAATGTGCCCATCACTGCCCCCGGTCGTCCACAAGGTGATGTCGTCGGCATAAAGACTGTGATAAAGGGATGGTATGTTATTCAACTGCTGGGGGAGATTATTCATCGCTATATTGAATAACAGTGGCGACAGGACAGCGCCATGTGGGGTGCCTATTGAGGGTAGGTGTATTATTTCAGAGCGTAGGTCGTTGATCTAAAGGACTGCTGTGCGATCGGTAAGGAATTCGCGAATGTAATTGTAAGCACGAGCCCCCGTAGCTAGGGCTGTCAGGTTTTGCAGAATGGCTTTGTGTGAGGACTCGGTCGAAAGCCTTTCGCAAATCGAGGGCGAGTATCGCTGCAGAGTCTACACGAGACTGGGGAGTTATGATGTCGTGCTTTAGTCGGAGGTGAACGTCCTGAGTGTAGAGTCTGGCCCGAAAGCCGAACATGGTGTGGGGAATTGTCCTGTGTGGGTGAGATGCTGTACCAAGCGCGCGTGAATGACATGATCAAAGACCTTTCCTACACAAGAGGAGAGGGAGATGGGCCGGGAATGCGCGAGGGCGAGAGGCTTGCCGGGTTATGAATGAGCGAGACCTTTGCGTGCTTCCATTCGGGGGGGGGGATGGTACCGGCTTCCCAGTGATGATTGTAATATCGCGTTAAGATCTCGACGGATTGATCATCCCGGTTGCGAAGGAGCTTGTTGGTAACGCCGTCTTCTCCAGGTGCCGAGCCCCGGCGAATCTTGATTAATGCGGCGCGAACCTCCGAAACCGTGATTGCGCGGTCCATGTCTGAGATTTCAGAGCCCCGTAGGCAGGGGGGGTGTCTCCTGAGTACTCTGTGCAAGGTATATGTCCCGGACTCTTTATAGAAGTTGCTCGTTGGTTCCGTCACATTTGTGTATGATTGTAGTGAGACGATTTCCGCTAGTCGTTTTAGAGTGGGTTGGGTCGAGCATGTTCCTTAAATAGCCCATGTACAACGCATGCCGAGGTTACCTCTCATGCTGTCGCGAAAGTGCCCCCACTGAGCTCGGGCTAATTCGGCAGTGTAAGTCTCAATCGTTTTATTGGGGTGGGCTAGTTTTCGTAGACGGCGATTGTGTTTTTGTCGGCGCCATCGCGTTTGGAGGCTTGTGTAAGCCTCCCATAGATGTTGCAAACGCGTGTCGACTGTTTCTGAAGGAATTTCCGGGTCCAAAGGGAGGTCATGGGTTTTCTCAATACAGTCGAGTCCACTTATAACAATATTGAGGTGCCATGAAAATATCATTGTTATAACCGATTATTGTTATAAGCGGGTTATGCCGAAAATAACAAAGAAAACGTGACAAACAAGCGCAAAAACGCGCGCAAAAACGCGCGCAACGATGTCCGCGCGTGCGGGGACAGGAGGATCGAGGCGACAGTGACCACAGAACAGGAACAGTGACAACAGGCAAGGAAAACGACGCTGGTAAGCACCAGACTCGGAACACGTGCAAACGGCGGAGCTGGAGACGTGGCCAAATTAGCGAAGAATAGGAGAGGTCGGCACAGTGCACACAGCGCTGCTGCTGCGGCGGCTTAGGCGCCCCGGTGCTTTTTCTACAGGAGGCGAACCCTCAGAATGGACTGCCCCACTGCCCGTAGAGGCGCCCATCCGGTCCTCCTCCCCCTCCTCCGCGTCGCCGCGGCAGGCGAAAGCAGCGGTGGCATGCGACCCTCTTCGGCGCGCACTCGCCGCGTGCGAGGCCAAGTGCGCTATCGCCTGGCCGCCGCGCGTATGCTCTCATGCCCTTTTTGCGTAATAGGCGGGGTTGGGGTGGCATTGTCGCAGCGTTTTTGGATTTTGTTTCGTTCAGGGTTGTTTCCAGTGCCCACATTTAATTGTTATAACCGATATTGCATCATGACAGCATTGTTATAAGCGGTTTATTTTGCCATAGAATACAATGAAAAGCTGACGGTGCCGCGGCTGTCCATTGTTATATCCGATATATTGGTAAAACCGGTATTGTTATAAGTGGACTCGACTGTATCTATAAGCGGACTAAGCCAACTCTGGACCGACATATCATCGTCGGGTGGCTCCTGCCCCTAACAGGTCTCCCTGAATGCTGGCCAGTCGGTGATGTGGGTCTGCCGTAACCGTGGGGCGAGTGATGTATCAAGTTGGAGAGTGGACTGAATAATAAAATGGTCACTGCCCAAAGTGTGAGGAGTGCAGTGCCATTTCAGTTCTTTTACACGGTGCGAAAGCGTCAGGTCGGGGGAGGTATCGGTTTGGGGACTGTTTCCGATCCGAGTGGGGACAGTGGGATCAGATTCTACTGCGAGCCTTCGCGCCTGTACCAACTCCCAGAGCAGCCAGCCTCCCGTCTTGGTTGTACGCGAGTAACCCCAGGTTGTATGCGGGGAGTTAAAATCTTTAAGTATAAGAAGGGGTGGTGAGCAGCCGTTCGCTTGGTCAGCGTAAGTAAGTTGCTGAAGCTATGCGTGTGTTCTTTGGGGTTGCTATGGGCCTCGTGCGCTTGTATGGTGGCGCCACTGATGTGCTGTGTTCAGCGCCATCTTGCGGGCAACGGAGGCATAATTTCTGAAATCGGTGAGCAAACGACGTCCGGAGGATAGTATTCCACGCAGTACGATTATTAGAAGAGAAGAAGAAATGACAGCTATTCTGTTGCCATGCGATACGAACAGCCAAACGGTACTTTATTAAATAGAATATGGTTCGCAAAGGCGACAGGAAAGCGATGCATCACACAAAAAACAGTTTTAAACAAGCGCGGGGTTGTCTCCGCACGGCGCGCGGTCACGCTGTCATCTCGCAACGGCTTCCACTGAACACCAGCAGCGCCGCCCAAATAAAAGATAAAAATAAAAAGACGGAAGCCCGCGATGTTACCAAGAGAACGAGAGGAGTGCAGGAGTGTGCGTCTGTGTGTGCATCGCCTCCCGGAAGCGATAATGTATGTGTGAGGAAGGGTGCGATCGCTCTACCAGTGGAAAATTTTGGATGCAGAGCATCTGATTCACTCGCCTTGTCCCTCCGGCGTCGTCGTCGTCGTCGGCGTTGTCCACCCCTCCCCCATTCTCCTCGCCGCGCCAGCTGTGCTCTCCGCCGCTCACCCCTCTCCTCTCCGATAGCGAACACTCTCTCGCGAGGGGCATTGGATTGGATTGGATTGGATTGGCTTGGCTTGGCTTGGCTTGGATTGGATTTGGATTGGATTGGATTGGATTAAAGTTGATTGTGTTGGATTGTGTTGCGTCATAGCCGCGGCACGTTGCGTCATAGCCGCGGCAGACGCGCTGGGGCCGGCGCATGTGCAGTACTGTCTTTCGCGGTTTCCTCTCCTTCGGGCGCGCTGCGCATATAACCGGTGTGCCGTTCTCCGGCGAAGCAACATCCACGGTTGGCTCAAACACCTAGAGTCCACGCCGCTTTACAAGTACGCCAACGTCGTCATCGACTGGGACCGGCTTACGCAGTGCCCTCAACGTTATGCGCGCTATAAAACGCGGTCCCTTCGCCGCTCCGCCTATGCGTCGCATCTACACAGGGGTTCCCGCGCGGAGAGGTGGGAGTTTTTTTTTTTTTTGTGGGGCCGCCGAAGAGCATGAAATAACGGCATAACGTCCCAACGACGTCAGCAACGCCTTGGTTGCTGTGGTCGCTTTGGTGGATGTGATTTATTGAGCCTTAGATCAGAACCGCTTGGTTAGAACAGCTCGCATAACCAAGCAGTTGGCGGACAGCTTATTGTGAGAAGAAGACCGACTACGCGACTTCATGGTGCTTGCAGAAGCGAATTTCTCTCGTGTGTACACTCCACTGTGCCTTGTACATGTCAGGAAGTTATTTGATGTGTTGTGTGTGCGAAATCGCGGCGAAAGGTTTGTGTGTATATTGCGACACCAAGGATAAGCGGCTTCGAGAGCCAGAAGATTCAGGTTTGTAGAGGCAGGTATTTGAAAATGCCAACTGCTTGAGTAAACTCTACCTCAAACTGCTGAAACTACGATGAGTTCGTTGGATGAGCTCGTAAAAATATCGCAATGCTTTTAAATGCAGAGCATTTAAGTAACTCACGATGTCACCCGCGTTGGCGTCCGTAGTCCGCACGCTCACTGCGCATGCGCGTCGAGTCGAGGCGATAGCGAACACTGTCTCGCGAGGGGCATTGGATTGTATTCGAACACTCTCACGCGAGGGGCATTGGATTGGATTCGATTGGCTTGGATTGGATTGGCTTGGCTTGGCTTGGCGTGGATTGGATTGGATTAAAGTGGATTGTGTTGGATTGTGTTGCGTCATATCCGCGGCACGTTGCGTCATAGCCGCGGCCGACGCGCTGGGGCCGGCGCATGTGCAGTACTCTCTCTTCCGCGATTTCCTCTCCTTCGGGCGCGCTGCGCATATAACCGGTGTGCCGTTCTCCGGCGAAGCAACATCTGCGCTTGGCTCAAACACCTAGATTCCACGCCGCTTTACAAGTACGCCAACGTCGTCGACTGGGACCGGCTTACGCAGTCCCCTCAACGTATATAAGCGGCGGAGCGCGCGTTCGGAATTCAGTCAAGGGCGTCTTTGCTTGGCTTTCGCTTGACGTGACGCTTTGCTTGACTCAGTAGATGCGACGCATTTACTCGAGTTCCCACCGTGGGAAGATGCGGGCGGCTTTTTTGAAGTGCTTTCATAGGTTTATAAATGCGTACTTAATATGCGAATAATTTTGGACGTAGATGCGCGAGACGAGGCTTTCATGAAAGCCTCTGAACGTTTATTTACGTTGTTTATCGCTCGACATAGACACGGGCACAGATATGGTAGATCGCACAAGAGGAGCTTTAATTGTGCACGAATGGTTCCTCTCGCATTCGGAGTGCCCTTGATAAAATAAGACCATTTTGAATAATGGAGATTGTTTCAAAGCTGACAGAGTTGTACGTGATGTTTGTGTGACTATGCTGGCATGACTACATGCCACCGTGAATAGTTGTGCTGGTGCAAGTTATCTTTGTCAGCAAAAATATTTTGCGCAATGAGCCCCACTTGAACTCGTTTTCAAACGCAAACTACAAGTTGTACATGTTTGAGATATTTGAGAGTCCTTTCAATAAAAGTGTAGATGCGAGTCTCCGAATTGTGGCTGGTGTGTGTCCATCTATTTAGGGTTGTGTCGCAGTGTAGCGTAAATATTTACGTTTCTGTTTTCATTTTAAAGCTTCATATTTTGCTGGTATGACTACGTACAATTTAAGCATGCATATCCGTGGGTTGTTCCATGTATTTTCTGATGCGTGCACAGATGCGTGCACACCAAAGGCTATTTGAGGCGCTACAAAAATATGCACTGGATACCCAGCGTTTTTTTTTTTTCAGCGGTCTTACGCCACGTAGCGTGCACATACGCAAATGCATTTATGGATCTGTTCTTTTTATTTCTTTTCGGGTACTATGTGCTTCGTGAACGTCGGCGTCGCAGGCAGCTAATCCGTGTACTGTCGTCTGCTTTTATTGGAGAAGGGGCGCTTTCTAATTTATTTCGGCCTGTATTCCCGCACAACTCGTCAGCGTAATATTTCTATTATTATAACAATTGTGAATTAAAAAAAAACGTGGTAATTGTTGTTTACTTATTTTACGGTTGTTGTTTAAATTAAGCCGCGTAGCGAGCTGCTGTATATGTTCATTTTGTTCTTCAGAAAAAATTCCGCCGCCGCTCCCAGGTGGCGCCACATGTTTATTTGAAACTGCAGTGCACGAGGCCCATAGACATTGAGGACATATAGACTAGAGGCAGTGTGCTTTGGCGGATAGAGGACGACTAAATTATGCGGAATAGAGATACTGTCGAAGACGGGATGGTCCGCTGGAATGTTGCGCTGAACAAGCACCGCTGTGTACGGGTTGTTGGGAGTATGAAAGGATTGATAGCCGTTAATTTAATGTGTTTACCAGGTTCTTGGATAGCGATGGGGGCGGGAGGAGTAGCTTCTGTCAAAATTAGTTGTTGAAGGTTGTGTCGCTTGCGGGTGAACCCTCGGCAATTCCACTGCCACACAACCAATGGGCTACGGCGTTTAGACATCGTCCTCGTCCGCGGGGGGGGGGGGGGGGGGGGGGGGGGGGGGGAAGGGGTATTGGGAGCTACGGCCTGAAACCCAATAAAGGTGCGGAATTCGATAGGCGCATCATCTCAATGGTAGACTGAAGGGCCGTCTGATTTTGTAGGAGGACGTTGTGGAGTTGTAGGTATTCCTCTTTGTGGCTGGCGATTGTTATTTCCAGAATCCAGACTCCCGCTTGCTATCGGAGCGGAGCGGACCGTGAGAGAGCGGAGAACCGGTCCCGGTACAGTACTCGGTAGGCGACCGGCACTGTATACTGTGTGCGCACACAGGCGGAAAAAAAATGATTGTGCGCATCTGCAGGGGTACCGCCGGGTACCGTACCGGGACCAGTTCTCCACTCTGCTATAACTGTATTATCGTGAACAGCCCTCCGCTCACGCTCTGTTCAGGGTGTTCATTGACCCCAAAGCATGGCCATTTGAACGATAAACGCAGCTCTGGGAAATCCAACCATCGGCGCCGGCAACCGGCTACCAACACCGGCACAGAAATTCGCAGCGAACAACGCGCGATTACACGTAGCAGTTTGCTAGAGAGATGACGCGGCAGTTTTTTCCCGAGCAGAGACGCAGCAGACCTATGATGTCGCAGCAGCGGCGCGCCCTGAGCAACACCCGTTCTGCGTGCGCCTCGCGGCCGGGCCGGTGCCCCGAACAGCGCTCCTGGCAGCGCAAACCATAGAGTTGCGCAATCATATTCTGTAGCGGCGGGTGTCTCGAAGCTATCTCGAACGGGTGTCTCATAGGCGTCGACTGCAGCCCTCGGCACTCCGCTCGAGGGGTATAGGGACCGGGCGGCCGCTGTGCGGCAACACCGTTGTTATTGTTGTTGCTGCTGAGGCCGTTGTCGTCGTTGTTGCTGCTGTTGTTGTCGTTGTTGTTGTTTTTGTTGTTGCTGCTGCTGCTGCTGCTGTTGTTGTTGCTGTGCAAGCCTAACAGGCCCATCAAATGTCGACGACGCCTGATCCTTTGACTACAGCTCGATATGGGTTAGCTTAATGAACTGCATGAACTGCTCGCCCAGACGATGTCGATACCCCGGAGCCACTCAACCTACGGAAGCCACGGCCCCTTTTGAACTGACCATACCCAGCTGGTTTAACGAAGGTGTCGTCTCAGTCTGCACCTATGCGTATGGCCGCAACAGAACCTCGGGATGAGTGGCTTAAAATCGACCATTGAATCCGGCGCCACAGAACTGCTGTCCCAACTTACACTTTGGCTGCCGGATTCGGAACGTGAACTAGTTCTCATGAATCCCGTATATACCTACCGCTCTGTCGGTGCTTGTTAGCGAAGAAAAGGAAAGTACCTAACCTGTTCTGCCATGTCATACGGTGAAAGTGTACTTACTACAGTGCGGACCATCTCGAGGTCACCTTCCTTACCTGCAGGCATCGATCTAGGCATGAATCACCGGTCAGTAACTTCCTTTATGAAGAAATTCCGGATTCCTATCTCTTTAATCACCTCCTTTTGTGCAAGAAAACGTGCTGTCGGAATAAAAAGCAACTGAAAGCATTTCTCATGTCCCTTTCGCAGTTCATACGGTATTCAACGCATCTGAACTACAGAGGGGTTATGGATTTTTATTTTTAGTAATGCTGGTTTTATTCGAACACATGCTCAATGCATTGCGCGTTGTGTTAGCATCCAGTGCTACAAACCAAATATGCATATAACTACAACACAGAATGAGTGAAATGAAAAGAGATGCAAACGACAGAACCCAGGGGCGTTTATTGTTACAGGCATAGCCTTGTGGCTTAACTGCTTGAGCTTGAAAAACTGGAGGGTTGCTACTAGTCGCAGAACCTTCTGTTCTTCCTACCAGGCTAATCAGGCTCGAGGGCTGCGACGATCAGAGAGTTTTTGATTGCGTGAACAAAATGAATAACAGCCACTCCCACTTCTGTGGCCTGAAAAGGAGAAACGACTTGGTAAATTACGCGCGCCAGCGGTTGTACGCGCGACGCTTACCCCAGTGACGAGTGCGTACGGTATTGTGCCGTCATTTCCGTGGATGCACAGGAAAACTCCTGTAGTCGAATAGCCCAACCCAGCAAAACCTTGGTAGATTGCGTACTGTGGAAAGAACACCGCAGTTAATGCACCTGTTCTTATAAGCTCCGTGTGTTTTATTCTGATCTGTTTAGGATCATGCAATGAGAACCTGAAGTGCGCTGGACTTACGTTAGTTACACCATGTTCGAAGGTTTACATAATTGTTTTGGGGCCGCCGCGAGGGCTCAGTGAGAAACTCTCAGGTGTTCTTACCTACCGCCTAAAATACGCAAAGGCGAAAGCCTTGACATGTATACGCTGCCAGGCCTCTTTGGGGCGGGCGAGGTCAAAACTGGGATAAGCGCGTGCACTAACACGACGACTGTCGTTCCAGCACAGCTTCAAAAGGCTGATACCAGCAGGCGTTCCATCGGCCGGTAGCAAGCCTGTGGGGCCCACCTCTCCCCACAGACGGCTCGTATGCTCGTTCACGCTGCCAGGACTCTTGCGTTCACGTGGTATTTTGGGTAAGTTTCAAGTACTCCAGTTTTGGGTCGACTTTCGGCCCAACTTTATCAAGGGCGTTTAAGAGCACCTCGGCATGAGACTTACAAGGATTTCGCCTTAGTAAGGGGTTGTGGCACTGGTCGCAAGGACACAGGCTCGATTACTAGCCGTGGCGGCCGTTTTTGTGACCGAAGCGAAAACCAAATTCCCATGTGTCGAGATTTAGGTGGGCGTTAAAGCTCCGTCGCAGGATGTAAATAGATTCATAGCCCTACACTACGGCGCGTCTAGTAGTCCAGGAGTAGCTGAGGCTTGTCACAATTTTTGTTTTCGGTCTTTGTCATGTTTTTAGTCAAGGTAAGAGAAAGCAAAATAGTTATTTCAAGTTGATCATTAAAAAAAGACAAGGCCATTTTATGCTACAGTTTGACTATAATAGTGTTACGCTGTGTTTCTGCGTTGGCCGCTCCAGCCAACATGGTCACAGGAGTTATATTTAATATACCCGAAGATGATACCTCCCAACAAGTACACGACAGCATATGCAATTACAAACACGACCTCCCCATCCTGGACGCCAAGCGCCTGAATTCATCCAGCCTGGCCCAAATATTCTTCGACAGCCACAAAGTCCCCTTCTGGATCCGGTACCGCTCCACGTTGTACCGCTGCAAGCCTTTTCGTAGAAAGACTGAGGCGTTGCCTTACTTGCTGGTTCCCCGGCCATCGACAGGATGTGTGCCCCAAAGCCCGTGATCCCGCTTGCTTCCCTCGCTGTGGGGCCACCAATCCCGTCGAATCTCATCCGTGCACCCCGAAGTGCATTGTCTGCGAAGGACCCCGCATCACTGGCTCCGCCGAATGCCCGCGTCGATACCAACCGCGGCGAAAAGCTCCCACCAATGCTCAGATCACCTCGGCAGGGCAATCTTTGAGTCACAAGTAAGGCCAGCAGAAGCAACAAGCGTCAACGTCCGTGCCTCCGGATGGACTTACTCGACGATCCGATCGATCGCCAGGACCCGCGACTTGTGCACACGTACGTGGAAGGCCCACGTGGGCCTTCCACTGAAGCCTCCTCCCAAACATGGTCAAGTGCCTGCCGGTGTACAACGAGCCGCTCCGGACTCACACGAGAGCTGCCCCGTCGCTACCGCCCACTGCTCATCTAACTCACCCCTCGTACCTTAATCCCCTCCGCCTACATACTTAGAGAGCTCAACGCGATTCGGGCTGAAATATCCCTCCTCAGGCAGGAAAACGCCGCTCTCCGCCAGGAGAACGAAGCCCTGAAAGCACGTGATTCCGCCTTGCAGGACACTCCCGCCTTGCCCACTCCTCCCCGTCCTAAGCGTAAGGCGGTGTCGGACGACTCTCTTCCTGAATCCGTCCTACCCTCCCTTGAAGAATCAGTTGCCAATCACATCATTCAGTTTGAGGCTTCCTGCTAGCAGGCGTTAACGGAACAGAAAGCCGAATACTTGAGTATTCATGAGACAGTTCAAACCAGTATAACAAACTTGCACGCCAATATCGAAGCCCTGCGCTGCAAACTGCACTCCAGCATACGGGACATAGTCGATAAAATAAATTCCCTCTCCGCCCCTATCCCTATTCCCAACCCCAGCTACAACCCCGCCTCTCAGTCAACTCCGGGGTCAACTCAGTCAACATGGGGTCAACTCCGGTCTGGCAGTGGAATTGCAGGGGATTCCGTCGTAAACGACGTGTCTTACAACTCCTGATACAGGCAGCCGAATCTCCCACAGTGTGATAGCCTTACAAGAAGTAGGTACCATGGCCAAGCTCCCAGGTTACAGGGATTTTGAGAGCAATAATAATCATGCTACTGCTGTTTTAGTCCACCGCAATATCACTGCCGAACAGATGCAATTTGATAGCATTTCTATTCCCCACGATTTAGTGGTTCTCTACCCAAGTAAATGGGAGGCTGAGCGCCTATATGTTCTCAGCATATACAGCGGCCCTCGTTCAACAGGACACATATTTAGCCACTTGTTTACTCTCACTAAGCAAACAGTAGAAGCTCATGGTTTTATCATTGTAGGCGACTTCAATGCGCCACACACCGCCTGGGAATACCCTCACGGCATTCGCAAGGGCAGGCTCCTCTGGGATCACATCCAAGCACATCGGCTTACTACAGAATCGGATCCAATGTCACCCACTAGAATTGGCAACAGCGTACAAAGAGATTCATCCCCAGATCTAACCTTCACTTATAACGTCACGAGCCCATGCTGGTCTAACACCAATGTCTCATTAGGTAGCGATCACTTTATTCTCCAAAGTGATGTAAATTTAAAAGGCCCCCTGAGGCCCCGTCCACGGCAAACACATCTGCCAAACTGGAATGAATTTCGCGAGGTGCGGCAAGCCCACGAGCCTCAAGAAATCACCCCTTCGGGTCTTGAACAGTGGGTAAAGCAGCTCCTTACTGACGCTCGAACCACGAGCACTCCTGTATACCCCGTCACTCCATCCGAAACGGTGGATTACCACTTGCAACACCTACAGAATGCATTTCGAAGCATCCAGCGCAGATGGCGGAAAAATAATAAGCGCAAGAGAAAATTAAGGCTCAAAATGGCTCACCTAAATAACGAAACAAAGAACTATTCTGTACAACTTCCTCAAAGTCAGTGGCACGAAATTTGCAACAACATGAAAGGCAACCTTAATATGCGGAGAACCTGGTCCCTTTTGAGATACCTCCTGGACCCCACTCGCACAAAAACATAACAAGATCATCGGCTCACAGCGATCATACAAAAATTCCCGGGCACAAATCAGGAACTAATGAATAGAGCTTGCTCTTCATATATTCCCGCGGGAGACTCTCAGCCACTTCCACCATCATGGATCACCTCATCATGACTTAGATGCCGTCATCACGGAGGCGGGAGTGCGCAGCGCTCTTCTGGCTATTCGCGCAGGCTCGGCACCGGGGCCAGACGGAGTGACCACCAAAATGCTGCGCAACCTGGACGATCCCTCAATATCAGCTCTCACCCAATACTTCAATTATTTTTGGTAACGCGGGGCACTTCCTTCCGCATGGAAACATGCCAAGGTCACGCTTATCCGAAAACCTGGAAAGCCCCTTACTATAAATCATCTCCGACCCATATCTCTAACTTCATGCGTTGGTAAGGTCCTGGAGCACATCATCCTCGCCCGCCTTACGCTTCACCTGAATTCCACCAGCGTTCTTCCACACTCGATGATTAGCTTCCGCCCTGGACTTTCTACTCAGGATATCCTCCTGCAACTTTCCCGTGAGGTAATCACCCATTCAACCCGACTTGATACTTCTGCGATTCTTGCGCTGGATCTCACGAAAGCATTTGACCGAGTCACCCACGGCGCCATCTTGCGTCGTGGGTGACTCGGTCAAATATCCCCTGGAGAGGGATATTTGACCGAGTATTTGGAGAGGGATAACAATATCCCCTGGAGAGCGTGTGTACAACTACGTGCGTAACTTTATTTTGCGTACAGCGTTCGTTCAAATAGGGGACACTAAATCTGACGCGCTAACTCTCTCTTCCATAGGGACTCCACAAGGGGCCGTTCTTTCGCCTCTATTATTTAATTTGGCTCGCCTCAACATCCCGAAGAAGCTTGAAATGATTCCGCAACTTCATTTTAGCCTATATGCGGATGATATAACGTTATGGGTCACTGGTTACGGTAGCGACGCATTCATTGAAACCACATTGCAGCAAGGTGCACGTGTGGTGAATGAGGAAGCACAGTCTGCGGGCCTGGAGTGCTCTCCCGCCAAATCGGAGCTTCTCCTCTTACCAGCAAACCGACCTTTCAAAATTCTCCCGACATCAAAGTTTACCTGAATGAACATTTGATCCCAGAGGTGCGCACCCTCAAGGTCCTCGGTCTTATCATGCAACATAACCGCAGCAACACAAAATGTATCTCGCAATTAAGTTCACATATTAATCAGACAGTCGGACTCATCCTACAAATTACCGGACGCTACCATGGTCTCAAGGAGACTGAGAGAATCAGGCTTGTCCAAGCCTTTATCATTAGTCGCATAACATATTCTCTCCCCTACCTTTGTGTTTCGAACGCATAAATTAACAAAATTAATTGCCTCATCAGAAAGGCCTATAAAGCTGCACTACAAATTCCTCTGAGCGCATCTACTGCCAGACTTGAGCGCCTCGTGGTTCCTAATGCTGCCCAGGAGCTGGTCGAAGCACACCGTATCAATTAGCTCCGTCGCTTCTCAACTACGTCCACTGGACAGCATATGCTGGTCCACCTTGGTATCAGGGCCCCAGTATGTTCCCAACCGGATATTCCTATCCCCCGGCCTATCCGCGACTGCCTCCGCGTCCGCCCTCTTCCGAGGAACATGCACCCCACCTACCGCAGAGGTAGAAGGGAGCAACGGGCACGGGTGCTAGCCAGAAAATTTCCCATCAAACCTGATATTATGTACGTGGATGTGGCAGAATACCGCCATCACGACGTCTTTGCCCTCGCCGTAATTAATAGCCCGAATGACCTCCCTGTTAACTGTCTAACCGTCCCCACAAGCACCCCTGCAGCGGCAGAGGAGGCGGCAATAGCGCTCGCACTAACAACCCGGCCGACACCTACAATTATAATCACCGATTCGAAAACGGCCATCCAAAACTCCGCCCGCGGGTACATATCGGACGTGGTGTCCAAAAATCTCCTTCGGAATCCCCCGTCCTCCCTGGTAGACATCGCCTGGACCCCGGCGCAAATACTGGTTTGGGGGGCAATGAGGCAGCGCACAATGCAGCACGAAGATTGACCATCCATGCCCGTGCCAGCCTCGTCGCCTACCACGGCGCCAGGTCAGCCAGGAGTCAGTTAATCACGTACCACGATATAACTATGCATTACCACCTCTCTCGCCGGCGATACCCTCCTGCCCACCCTGAGCTAACCAACCACCAGGAGCGGTTATGGCGACTCCTGCAGACAAACTCTTTGGCCTGCCGAGCACTACTGCATCGCATTCACCCGGTCGCAATTCCCCTAGCCAAACTGTCCACTCTGTGGGGACCTAGCCACACTTGGCCACACTGGTCCACTCTATGTGGGCCTGCCCTCAAGATCCCTTTCCCTCCATATTTAATGACGAGCAGTGGGAGGGAGCGCTGGGCAGCTCGGACCCAGAGGTCCAGATACTTCTGGTCACCCGCGCTGACAACGTCGCCGCCGGCCTCAAACCGACGGCCACACCACTCCCGTGAACCCGGTTAGGGCTCAATAAAGTGATCTTCCTCTCTCGCCCGAATTATTCGGTCTGCAGACCACTTTTTGGTAATTTGCATCAAATCCACAAGGATGGGGAGACGGTGGCCGCAACAACAACAACAACAAAAACACGCGGACGCATACGCACAGGAAATGTGTTGCAGCAGATGACAACATGACCCGGCGTCCTTCAAGCGACGTCACTCGTAGGTGGCGCCACAGTATGTCCTCGAGGCCAATATCGCTTGCGGAAGCTCGG
This sequence comes from Haemaphysalis longicornis, assembly GCF_048455015.1. Taxonomy (NCBI): domain Eukaryota; kingdom Metazoa; phylum Arthropoda; class Arachnida; order Ixodida; family Ixodidae; genus Haemaphysalis; species Haemaphysalis longicornis. Next base: position 302,743,154 of record NW_027526203.1, on the reverse strand, counting down.
GCGCTCAACGTCGCTGGTTATTGGCTTCGCTAATGCACCAATGCTTTTCGAAAACGAAACTGAAAGCATGATGGCTGAGTGGATAGTGAAAGAAGCAGCCTGCCTCGCAGTGTATAAAAGTTGTACTCTGTGTTTTTTAGATGCGATGACCTCACTGAAAGCTTTGATTTACGCTTATTTCACATGCATGCTGACCCACTTCGGGACTGTTTTTTTTTTTTCAGGATCAGATCTATAGATGCTTCTCCAATGAGCTCTCGCCGTTCACCACTTTGTTACGTCACAAACCCTAGTACCCAAATGCGTACGGGGCATCGTCCCCTGTTTTCACATTTCTGGCGTTTTCTGCCTTTTTAAACACCTGCTTGTTACGAGAATAGTCTATTTAGATTCTCGGCACCGTAATCCCTCGACACAGGTCAACTTGTTTCAGTTTTTTAACGTCCCTTTAAGTGGAGGGGGAGAACTATATTCACTCTATATAGACATACCACTTTTGCAAAATCCAAAGTGGATTTTGTTTTCTTCTTCTTGTTTTCGTCTTCTAAAAGTATATTAGCCTTTTTATACAGACAAACCACGAGTTTAGAACGGAAAAATTCGTGCGTATGACTTAAACGATGCATTGACGTTGGATATGGTAGTGCCACAGTTCAACCAGAAAGTTTTGTTTTGATTGATTAATTTTAGGGTTTAATTAAATTTAGGGATTAATTTTAGGGCCTCCTCGCCTGCGCGCTGCCGCAACGCAGGCGAGGAGGCGCGCCGTAGTGGAGGGCTCCCGATTAATTTTCACCAACTGGGGATCTTTAACTTGCGGCGAAACCTCGTATACACGGGGGCGTTTTTGCTTTTCGCCTCCACCAGAAAAGCAGCCGCCGCTGCGGGAAAGTTTTCTTTTGGATTCGAGTATACGGTTCACAAACCACGCCTCTTGAAAGGCAATAAAAAGCGACACTCTGCCGGGATTTGAACCAGCAATTTTGATCCAGGGATCGCGAGGCCTTAGTCCACTGTGCTACGACACAGCGGGAGATGCTATGGAAATGACCTGTATACTACATTGAGGTCCACCCTTTGTGTCGCATTCATGTTTTCTATCTGATTTCAAGGATTCCTGGCTGCTTAACTGAACATTTCTTGAATAAGAGTTGCGAAGTAAGGCTCCATGAAGCCCCCACCATAGCTGATCTCCAGGAACAGCTCTGTTTCGGCTGCCCCTGCGATTTCGCCCGGCGGGAATAGTGCTCGCCGTGCTTTTGTTTTACGCTTTCCGCTAAAAACTTTGGTCGGCATTTATTCCTTATTACCTAATAAACCTTCCGTAACTCCTCTTCTGCCCTTTAGTGGGCTTACGTTTTTTACAAGCCTTGCTGGTCCAACAGGAATATGCAATTTGTAACTCCTGGAAACGAATTGTCGCCAAAGCGAATGGCCGAAGCGTCGTAAGCGGAAATACGGATCGCATTAGCGCTAGTGCTGAGTTGTATGAAGTTCATGGAACTTACTATGTTTATTACACTCTAGGAACTAACAGAATAGAGCCGCATTCATTACGGCACACATATTGTCAGGGCACAGCTGTTTTCGCTTCTCGATCGATTCCCGACGACCGTTCAGCCGATCGGTATTGTCGGCGTCTTCTGTCAGCGAGCCAGTCACACCACGCGGACTTTCGATCGACCGTCGTGTTCGTGTACGCGTCGGCGTCGTGTGACAAGGCGTTCTGCGAACTCTGAAGTCGGCGTCGCCGTCACATCGTTGTCGTGTCGGCCTAGCCAATGCGCCTTAACGAGAAGTGTGGTAATAGAGTAAAAAAGATATGAACGAACACAACCGTGTTGAGCGTGCTGCAGGAAGCGCTAATTAAGCAAAGCAAATGCGGCGCCGCGACCCGTCGTAGCTGAGCAGACGACGCTTTTCTTCGCCGGAAGTGCGTGAAAAAGCCGTCCAATAGCAAGATTTCTGCTGCGTGACGCGCAGGTGGCGGTGATGGCGGTGCCAAAAAACAAAACTTTGCAACGAAAGTGTGAGCTTTCCACTGCACGTAAAAATGTTATACTTGGCACAGATAACGTTGATCACCCAGCCTAGCGATAGCGTTAGTTCATTTAGTGTGCTAAAAACGCCTTTCAGGACTCCTTTAAGAGATGGTAGGAGGAACCGTGGGATATCAGAGAAACGAAGAACGGAGGGAAGGATAAGAAGTGGAGTAGAGCTGAAATGGCGATTAGGAGGAAATGAGTTGGAGGGAAATGGGGAGCAGAAGAGGAACTGGGGAGAAAAGGGGAAATAAGTATGTAGAATGAGAGAGAGGGTATGGGATTGAATGTAGCGGCACGTCTTTACCAACTGCAAGCGCCGTCCATAGTCATTAGCGAGTTTTAGCTGACCGTTTTTCACGGTGCGCTCCGCTCCGATAGCAAGCGGGAGCGCCATTGCGCATGCGTGGCCCGCTTGGCCGCGAACGGCATTGGTTCCGGTTGCGCTGACCGTGCCGCCGATACCGGAGCGGACCGTCGAAAACGGTTAGCTAAAACTCTCTATTGAGAGCTACGCGTAACAGAACGAACAAACCGGCGCGCCTAGTTGGTTGCCTGCCATCGCCGCTCAGAGGTCCGGCCGGGCTGCCGCACCCGTAATAAATATAGGAGCCAAATTACCGCGTCCACGGCCCGTTCCTACACGAAGAGGAAAGTGGAGCGTAAGAGAGGTGGGGTGGTAGCGGAGGGGTGGTGGGAGAGCGAGTAGGGGTAACTATGCCTGTGAGGACAGAAGGCATGATGAGGAGGGGGAAGGGGAGAAGAAGAGGGAGAAAGGGAGGGGGAGGGTATGATAATGGAGAAAGGGTTTGTGGATGTAGGGGCAGCAAGAGCGATATGAGAGACGGACCGGAGGGGAGGGTAGGCGAAGAACAGCAGAAAAGGATTACAATGGGAGCGTGAATAGAGCAGGGAAGAAGGCAGAGAGGGGAGGGGAAGGCAGTAATGAGAGGGTGATAGGAGAGTTAGAGTATCTGTGGACCGGAAGCAGAGCTAGGGAGGAAAATTAGGAAATGGAAAACTGTTTCAGAACAGATGTACACGAGTTCAAATATTCGGGTGAAATAATCCTAGTTGGAGATATGAATGCTCACGTAGAAGATTTGGATGGATACACAGATCACAAAGGTTCTCTAGTGATAAATCTATTCCAGGAAACCGGCTTGTAATAGCAAACATAGAAAACAAGTGTGACGAACAAGTAACGTGGAAAGGGGAAACAGAAAGTCCAGCGTAGACTAGTCTAGTCTCCGAGGCAGTATACGAAAGGTTGCGGAAAATGAGGATAGATGAAAACGGAACAGACAGCCTAGGAAAAGACCACAGGCGGCTTGCCTTGCACTTTGGAGGCGCAACCTGGACAAATTTAGATATCGGTACAACCGGAGAAACTAATTTGAGCAATGAACAGTTCAAGGTCATCGTTGATATGATGGAAGACGAAATCAATAAGTACCCAGACAAAAATTGGGATTGCGACGAAATGATCGCGTTCATTAAGCATAAGAAGAACGAAGCAATGCAACGAAACCGATGGAAAGAGAAGAGAAAGCCGAGAAGCTGGTGGAATAATTAAATAAGAGAGGTTATTGGCCATCGAAAAAAGACGCCAAGTGGACATAGAGAGGCAAAAATAACTGGTATGGAACCGTAGGTATAAATTGAAGAAAAAATGGGATAGCTCCGAAAAAAAAAAACTGGAAGTGCAGCAAATGGTGCAAGCAAAGATCAAGCTTTTAAAAAAGCGAGCACCGGATGGTAGAAATACCGAAGGACAAAAGTGCATCCAAGAAGTTTTGAACCATGTAAAATCATTGAACTCAAAAAACCATATTCATCAAAAACTTTTGATTGATGAAGAGGGGAAACATTTCGAAGGAGAGCTGGCGTTGGCGCATATTCAATGAATGATTAGCGAGAAGTTTATGGAGAAGAGGTAGGGAAGCCTGCACCAATAACGTCAGCGCCACAGAAGACTATGGAAAGGAAATAATTTTGAGCAATATTTCTTGAAAAAGAAAACCGAGCAGAAAGTTTCTTTCCGAATAGCAGTGGGCCTGGTCAGAATACCAATGCGGCAGATACACCTGCTTGGAGAAAAAAAAAAGCACTTGTTTATGAAGGAAATAGATAAGGTGATACAAACCAAGCAAATACCGGAGGATTGGCTAGAAAGTAGGATAATTTAACATATAAAGGAGGCGGCAACAAATCCAGTATTGATAAATACCGACCACTCACAGTAACGTCAGTGGTGTATAGATTCGTATTGCAGGTGATAAAATCAGAAATTCAAGCATAGATGGAAGAAAAACAAATCCTTGGGGAACTGCAGAATGGATTTAGACGCGACAGGCGCTTAGATGACAATTTGTTCCAGATAACACAGTGCATATAAATTGCGAAAGCTCAGAATAAACCATTATGGATTACGTTCTTGGACATTAAAGGGGCATATGACAACGTAAACAAAGAAATCCTGTGGAGAATGCTGACACTCCAGGGCTTAGATGACGAGTTAATGCAGTTCCTTATAGCAATCTATAAACATTATAAAGTGCACCTGACATGAGAAGAGCAGAAATGCGCACAGCGAGTCAACACCCATCGAGGAGCCCAATACTGTTTATGCTTTACTTGGCAGGGTTGCAAAATAAACTAGAAAACAAGTCAATTACGGTTTAACCTAACGCATATGTTGCAAGGGGAAGTGCTACAACAGCGTATATCGGGAATGTTATACGCACACGACGTTGTTCTTTTAGGTGACAACCAGAGCGATATGCAACGACTCATAAATATTAGTGGCCAGGAAGCCACCGACCTCGGATTAAATTTTGGCGCTTAAAATCGCAAATAATAGTTTTCAATGACACTTGCACTGACTCAGTGTTAATGGACATCTCCCGGGGTACGTCACGCGGCGGCCGTGACGTCACTGAAAGCGCACGTGCTATCCTCGAATACAAGTCAAGAAAAAAGGGGCGTAGCCCAATTCCCCACTTCCGGTACCCCCCCCCCCCCCCCCCTTCCAGCCAATGGTGCCGCTCTATCAAAGTGATGTCGCGGCCGACCGCCTTGCACCTGCAGGCAGCGCTCGGAGCCAAGCTTTTCTGAGTGAGTCCGCGCCGAAACGTAGTTGTTCAGGACGCCTATATTTAGAGCCGAGATAAGAACCGTAGCTAAAAATTCTTTATTTTCCAATATAATGCAACACGTTAAAAAACTTATTCGTCAGCCGAAAATGTAGTGAGTTTCAATTTTATTGCTGATGGTAAATTTCTGCTCTTCCGGGTTTTCCCTCAACCGCTTGCTTCTGGTTTTATGCATTGCTTGTTTCCTTTTCCGGTTTGGAGCCTGAAGAAGCCGCGTGTGAGTCTGCGTTATCGTTCTCGACTGAGGATTCGGAGTTGAATGATGAATGCTGCTCTGGGGTGCGGCACTTTGGTGCCAATCCCTCCACCATCTGACAACGGTAGGATTGTGGTGCGTTCCCGTCCACGCCACGCCGATGGTACGAGAAAAACAAAAGCTCCGTGTGATCTGCAGCTGCGGGCGGGAGATTATCCGGAACGCGTACGTTCGCTTGCGGCGCATCTACACCCGGAGCGCAGCGTTGAAGAAACGGTCGCGACGATGAGCGATCTTCTTGGAATCAGCTTGAGTTTGGTAATGGACGTGAAGAAGGAGATGAAAAATAACGATGGCAATCTTGCGACGCCCTCCCGAAAGTGCACGCGAAGCGGTGGAAAGAGACGATGCTCAGAAGTGCACGACGACTTCACGAAGTGCGCATTGCGGTCGTCCGTGCATCGCCTTTTTCGCCGCAATAGGATCCCGACAGTGAAGGCAACTGCTGCGGATGTCAACGCTAGCGGCGATGTTACTCCTCTCAAGCCATGGACTGTGCGCCGCCTGCTGAATGACATCGGGTTCAGGTATGAGAAGAGGGGCCGGAACTCACTGCTGATCGAGCGGCACGACACTGTCGCGTGGCAGCAGAAGTACCTGTACGAAATCGCCAGGTACAGGATTGAAGATCAAAAAATATTCTACTTTGATGAAACCTGAGTGAATGCGGGACACACGATATCGACTGTTTGACGGACACGATGGTTGCTTCCCACCACGACTCCTTCATGCGTGGTCTGACGACAGGTTTGAAGCAGCCGTTAGGGAAAGGATAGCGCCTGATTGTAACGCACAGCGAGGGTGGCTTCGTCGGTGGGTGCCTGGACATCTTTCGGAGTACGAAGGCAGGCGACTACCACGAGGAGACGGACGACATCCGCTTTGAAATGTGGTTTGGGGCCGTTTTGCTACAACTGCCACTCGGTAGTGTAATTGTCATGGACAATGCCTCGTACCACTCGTGGCTGGAAGAAGCAGTGCCTACGACGACTTCACGCAAAAATGTTGTTCAGGACTGGGTGACGTCTGAAGGACTTGCTTGGGATGAAAAAAAAGCTTAAAAAGGAGCTCCTCAGCCTTGTGGCCTCTGTTAAGACACGGTAAATCAGGTAACGTATTGACGGTGCAGCTAAAAGGACAGGATGTATTCGGGAGCACTGCCATTGTGAGCTCAGTCCTACTGAGCGCATACGGGCACAGATGAAGCGAGGCGTCACAGCAAGAAGCGCCACATTTAAGCTGCCACACGTAGAGGTGCTCCTGAGGGAAGAAGTTGCCAAAATAACAGCTCAGCACTGGGCAAACACTGTTCAGCATGTGATCAGCATTGAAACAAAGTTCAGAGGAGACGGTGGAGCAAGTGCGCATGTTCAACCTATTATAATACACCTGGGTGAAGACATGGACTCCGACAGTGACCTATCTGCTATCGAGTCCTTTCAAGATGTGTAAGGCTGCGACGTATTCGCCAGTGCCGCCTTTGCCTCGTTCAGTTAGTGTGGAGTGCGGTGTTTATCTTAAATACCTGTGTTTCCATAGCTGCAGAAGCAAGAAACTCCTTCAGACAGCAGAGAAGACCAGATATGCTGTTTTTTGCTTTATTTATTTCTGGAGTTAACTGAGCAGCCTGTGTGTGGTGCGTAACTTGCTCAGGGTTGATTGCTTTGACATGTAGCTATGAGAATAAGAAGAAACCAATGCAATGTTTGGTTTGTAATCTCATTTGCCATTACTCAGTGTTGTCTGCTGTGTCGTAGGCTCAACAGTGATCTTCCAGTGTAACAGTGAGGGCGGAAGAAGCTATTTCAACAATGGGGTTATGATCTCATTTGCTGTATTGAACGGAGCGGTGTTTTGTGTGGTGCTGGCTCATGGTTGATTGCCTTGATATGTAGCTATGAGAATTAGAAAAGGCTGTTGCAGTGCTTGGTTTCTGATCTCATTTGTTATAAGTGTGGGGCAGGAATTAAGCCGAATAAGTTCAGTCATGACAGGATTCTGCGTGGCAGATCTATTCATAAAAGGAAACCGTACATCTCGAGCTAGAGAAAACCCGCACTGTTCAAACTATTTTCTGGAAGTAAAGCCACGCTTACACTGTGAGATAGTTTTCGCTGCACGGGGAAGGTGACTACTCGCATGTATAGCATGAGGTGTGTGCAAGACGAGTCCAGCGAGTTCACAAATTCACTTCAAGCAGAATCACTTCTGCGGTGTGTGGCGTTGGGGCTCCTTGTGCGACACTGTAAATGGTGATAAAGGCAAATTTCACCTACAGGACAAGACACTAGTTTGAGTTTTCACCGCAAGTTTTTTACATTGTTTGGACACTTGCGCACGTATGGGATGCAGAAACAGTTGCAAATAAAATGCCTACATGAAAGCATGTAACTGAACATTGTCTGCTTGTGTAGCTGGCTGAGCCAAGTTGTCTTTTGATTGAGCGTTAAGAACTAATAAATCTGCTTCAGTCTCTTATTCTTCATTTCATTTGCTCTGCATAATTCAGCAGTGTGTCTGTTTAGCTGTCTGAGCCAAATCTGACATGATAACAGCAGTGAGGACCAGAAAAGTTGCTTCGGTGTTTTATTTCTACTTTGATTCTGTTTAGCTGCTATCTGCTGTCTTACGCAGGAATTAGGATAAATGGGTTTTATCTGTTGTCTAATCCACTGGATAGAATGCAGAAGCACAACGTTAATAAAAACAATTCCCAAAGCTTTGGGAAGAGGAAACTACATTGGCTTCAATCGATCCTCCCATGTATGGGAATAATTTCATGTAGTGCATTTTTGGCAAGATAATAAATTTCTTCCTGAGCATATGATCCGATTCTGGCTCTTGCGTAACAACAAGAAAACTATGATATCCATTGACCAGTTTCAGCGGAGCGATATGTACCATATGTGTGTTTCCATGCGTCCACTCAACTGACATGTCATACATCAACCAGTGCAGATAGCTTTTTATGGTACAGATCACTAAGTAACCCTTCAAACATACTTCATTGCCCGTGTTATGAATTTGGCATCAATTGATGTGCTGTCATTGTGATTTACACTCCTAATATGTGCGTAGACATTGCACGTGTTGCGTTGTGAACAGCGCTGCAGCAAGCAGCTTACTGTTCGACTTGGCATCCACGATGTTGAGCACTGCTGAAGCAGCGAGCTTCTCGCTCAAGCAGCCACTTGTGATGCAACAGGGAGAATGGGTGAAATGCTCACTTTTTCCACTCTGAAGGCTCTTTTCTCAAATTTGCAGCACATGCATGCAGATGACCATTACAGCAGCAGCTTCTTACTAAAGTGACATAAACACAAGGCGAGCAGTGCCTATATAGCTTCAATAATGCACATCTCTGATGCAAGAATTTGATTTGGTGAAGAATATGCACGCGCATGTGTAGGAAAAGCTGAAAGGTGGGTTATTTGATTTCAGTGCTGTGTTTCACGTCTTCACATGCATTGTTGCAGCTCATCATACCGGTAAAATCTAGCTCATGAAATTTCACTATCGCGAAGCACAGCTCATTTGATTGATTGATTGATTGATTGTGGGGGTTTAACGCGCCGACGCAACGCAGGCGATGAGGCGCGCCGTAGTGGAGGGCTCCGGATTAATTTTGACCACCTGGGGATCTTTAGCGTGCGCCGAAATCTCTTACACACGGGCGTTTTTGCTTTTCGCCTCCATCAGAAAAGCGGTCGCCGCGGCCGGGAATCGAACCCGCGACCTCGTGCTCAGCAGCGCAACGCCTTAGCCACTGAGCCACCGCGGCGCACAGCTCATTTCCGAAGCCTAAGCAAGAGAATGAAATTGAACTTACAGTTGTAATACTCATGTATAATATTGTTACACAAAATGTCAGGACTGCTTCAATGTACGGGCAAATCCTCCCCGCCAGCTGCACGGCCAATGAAGAAGGGAACGAAGCGCTTTTTTTGGGCGGAATCGATGTTTGCTGCACGCTCTCCGGTGAACCACCGCCATTACTGTGAATAAACCCCACTTCGCTTCTTACTCGCCTGCTTATCCCCGTAACAGTCTTGGTGGAGGAGCGGGGTAGTCCCAGCGGACAACGGCGTCACTGGATCTTCGTCGAAGCCGTCGCGTAGCTGGCCTCTCGCCCGTCCGAGAAGACACGGCCCCTCCGACTCAAGGCAACTCTTCGGTGACACCTCCCAACGGCTGGCAGCGGCCACGAGAGCCGCGGAAGTTTGAAGGAAAACCGGAAGAAGATGTCGACGAATGGCTCACCCATTACGAACGAGTGAGCAAGTACAACCGCTGGAACGCTGCGGACCGGCTTGCGAACGTCGTTTTCTCCTTGGACAAGACAGCGTTGACGTGGTTTGAAAACCACGAGGAAAAGTTGACCACATGGGACGGATGCGTCGAGGAAATCAGAAAGGCCTTTGGTGATTCGGAAGCGAAAAAGAAGAAGGCCGAGCAGACACGCCTTCAGAGAGCGCAAGTTCCCGGGGAAACATGCACGACCTACAGAGGAGATACTGAAGTTGTGCCGGGTCGTCGACGCTAGGATGCCGGAGGACGACAGAGTTGGGCATATACTTAAGGGCATTGCGGAAGACGTTTTTAATTTTCTCATCAGTAAGGACAACCTGAACACCATCTCTGACGTAATCCAACACTGTCGCAGGTTTGAAGCGCTCAAGATGCGTCGGATAACGCCAAAGTTTGGTCGACTACCCAACGTCACAACGGTCGCCAGCGTGGACGTCAACTCGTCTGTCGACCTTGCGTCGACCATACGGCAAATAGTCCGTGAAGAGCTGCTCCGACACAGTGACGTTGCCCGTCCCTGGACCCCATCTCACAACAGCGACTCACGGCACGAGGCACCTCCGAATTCCTACTTTTCTACGACGCACGTGGTATCGTTACGACCATCTGTCAACGTGGCCGACTTCGTTGACGACCGGCGAGGTGACATGTATACTAGCCCGACACGAGATCGCTACTATCAATCACGAGGCCGTTTCCATCGTCCACAGGACGCCTACCACCCGGACGAGTATCGGCGTGCAAGCCCTTCCGGTCGCCAATTCCCATCCGGGCGGTTCGACTCTCCTCGCGAGCCACCTGTTTGTTACCGATGTGGGGTCGCCGGTCATATGTCGCGGTTTTGCCGGTGTCGCAGCCCTGGATCAAGCGCGGGCCCGCGGTTTACCTGGCCTAGGGGTAGTAATTATAACCCTAACCGTTGGTCGCCATCATTTCCACCCACTGGCAACAACCAGCATCTTAATGGTCCCCGCAACGGCTCTCCCGCCTCCGACAGGAGTTTGACGCCACCGCCCCTAGGCCAACGCCAATCTCCGTCGCCTCGGCGGCGCCCCTTGTCACTGCCGCCGGGAAACTAGCCGGCGGCCGATGGGGGTGAGGTCGCCGGACAGTCTCTAGGAAACATACCTCTGCCCGTCTTTATGGTCAAGAACAAAGTGGAAGTGTTTATTGATGGTGTACAGACGATGGCTTTAGTTGACACTGGAACAACAGTTTCCGTTATGAGTAGGGTTTTTAAGGAGCGTACAGGGCCTAAAGTGGTGTTCAGCTGGGACCTTGGTGCCATATTTCGAGGTGTTGGGGGCGAGTCATTATGCCCCATCGGTATTTGTGCGGTTGACGTTTTCCTAGCCGGCAAACACTTACAGGCTGAATTTGCAGTGCTTCCGAGGTCCACACATGATGTTATTCTCGGTATCGACTTCCTCCGCTATGGTGGACTGTGCGACGGGCGAGCTCTCCATAAACAGCATGTTCGATTCAGTACTCGCGGAGGAGCCTTCTCTCTGCGAAGAACGCGTTCTGGTTGTATCCGAAGACACGCTTCTGCCCGCCCGCTCAGCGTCTCTTGTTCCCGTGTTGGCCCGCGGTGCTGGTGAGCCTACCTTTTGCGCTATAGCTGAGCCCATTGCATCAAACTGCATCAAGAAAAATGTTTTGTTACCGCATTGTTTGATTTCGGTAAATGGTAGGCGCAGTCTTCTATGGGCCGTTAACTGCTCAGCGGCTGGTACTGTTTTGCCGCGGGGAATGAAACTAGCGGCGTTTCGAAAAGATGTGAGAGTATCCCTGGAAGCAGTGACCGAAGAAAATTGTGATTCTGGTGGGAGCTCGGCTACCCTCGACGGACCATTCCTGCAAATGATAAGCAAGGGTCTTTCTTCTACCGAGAGGGAGGCACTAGCTCGTGTCCTCTGCAGACATGCATCGGTATTTGACTTCTCGCAAAGAGACGCCAAGATCGACATTCCGTCGTGCCGCTCGCGACACGCCATCGATACCGGAACCTCCCGGCCAGTGCGACAGAAACCTTACCGGGTTTCTCCGAGCGAGAGAAGGATTATTGCGGACCAGGTCAACGAAATGCTGCAAAAGGGTGTTGTGCAGGAATCAGCTAGTCCGTGGGCAGCACCGGTGATTCTCGTAAAGAAGAAGGATGGCTCTTGGCGATTTTGTGTTGATTACAGGCGCCTGAACGCAATCACAAAGAAGGACGTCTACCCACTACCACGAATAGACGACGTCATCGACTGCCTGCACTCTGCTTCGTATTTTTCGTCAGTCGACCTAAGATCTGGTTACTGGCAAATTCCGATGGATCCAGCCCACAAAGAGAAAACGGCTTTTGTTACCCCTAACGGACTCTTCGAATTCAACGTCATGCCGTTCGGCCTCTGTAATGCTCCTGCTACATTTGAGAGGTTCATGAACACAATTCTGCGAGGCTTGAAGTGGGAGATTTGCTTGTGCTACCTCGACGATGTGGTAATTTTCGGCCGTACTTTTGAAGAGCATAACACACGCCTTGACACTGTCCTGAACTGCCTAGGAAAGGCCGGTCTTGTGTTGAATTCGAAAAAGCGCCACTTCGGTGAGCGCCAAGCACTAGTTTTGGGCCACCTAGTTGACAAACATGGCGTTAGACCTGCCCCGGAGAAGATCGCAGCCGTCAGCCATTTCAAGCCGCCCCAGTCTGTGCGTGACCTTCGAAGTTTCTTAGGGCTATGCTCCTATTTCCGCCGGTTCGTGCCTAAATTTGCAGAGCTGGCTGCTCCTCTGTCCTATCTTTTGCGCAAGAATGTGCCTTTCAACTGGACGCCAGAGTGCGAGGACTCATTTTCCCAACTTAAGTTTTTGCTCACTTCTGGCCCAATACTTCGCCACTTCGACCCATCGGCTTCGACCGAAGTGCATACGGATGCCAGCAGCATCGGCCTCGGAGCAGTACTCGTGCTGAGGCATCACGGGGACCAACATGTCAAGGCCTATGCCAGCCGCACACTCAGCAAGTCAGAAAGAAACTATACTGTGACCGAGCAGGAATGTTTGGCGGTTATCTTCGCTGTGCAGAAGTTTCGCCTATACATTTACGGACGTCCTTTTACGATTCTCACGGATCATCATTCTCTGTGTTGGTTGGTTGGACTACGTGATCCATCCGGGCGACTCGCCCGCTGGTCTCTCAGACTCCAAGAATACGACTTCGTTATATCCTACAAAAGCGGCCGCCGTCACACCGACGCTGATTGCCTTTCCCGGCTACCACTTTTAACGACTGCGTGCGACGCGGACAATTTCGACGACTACCTCGCGCCAGTATCTGAGGGATTTCCCAACGTTGAAACCTTTCGACGAGAGCAACAGAACGATCCCAAGCTGGCCCCATTCTTCGCCGGTGCTCGTGCATCCGGCCCTTCTAATCGCTTTTCTCTTCGGGATGGCCTGCTTTACAAGGCAAACTACGGAGCATCTGGTGCGCGGTTTCTTTTGGTTCTACCAGAGAGTCTGCGCTCTTGCGTACTGCGCGCTGTGCACGATGATTTGATGTCTGGTCACCTTGGTTACGCTAGGACATTACACCGCGCCCAAGAGCGCTTTTACGTAAAAGCGCTCTTGGGCGGCGCACGACTGAAAAATACGTCGCCACCTGTACAGAATGCCAGCGTCACAAGGGTCCTGCCGCCATACCTGCCGGTCTGCTTCATCCTGTGCAACCACCCACTGCTCCTTTCGAGCAGGTTGGGGTTGACCTTGTAGGCCCACTTCCACGAACGCGTGGCGGCAACCGCTGGATTATCGTCTGTGTTGACCATCTGACGCGTTATGCGGAAACCGCAGCTGTTCCAACTGCTTCAGCAACCTCTGTGTCTGTATTCCTGCTGCATGCCCTTATTCTTCGCCACGGCGCCCCTCGTGTGCTTATCAGTGATCGTGGCCGCCAATTTATTGCGGATGTTGTGGAGCAATTACTTCGGCTTTGTACTTCGCAGTTCCGGCATGCTACCCCGTACCATCCACAGACGAATGGATTGGTGGAACGCACGAATCGCACACTCATCAACATGATCTCGATGTACATCTCCTCCGACCATAGAAACTGGGATGAAATACTACCATTTATCACCTACGCTTACAACACCGCCCAGCACGAAACCACCGGCTACAGTCCCTTCTACCTCGTCTACGCCCGCTCAGCTAGGACGCCCATCGACACCATTCTACCATTTTCCTTGCACAACGAGGCATCCATTGCCAAAACCCTCGCAGCGCCGTTCTAAGGACCGATACTACGCTCGCCATCGCAGTATTGCATTTTGTAAAGGTGATCTGGTGTTGCTATGGACACCTTTAAGGAAACGCGGTTTGTGTACCAAGTTTTTGTTCCGTTACACTGGCCCATTTGTTGTTGTGGATCGTGTCAGCGATGTCACCTACGTCATTTCACGTCTCACTGCGACCGGACGCCGGGCAAGCAAGACTCAGCTTGTACATGTTGCACGCCTTAAAACATACAACCCACGCGCTGCTGAATGACTCTCCCTGGGGGTTTCGTCTGCGGAGAGGGAAATGTTACACAAAATGTCAGGACTGCTTCACTGTACGGGCAAATCCTCCCCGCCAGCTGCACGGCCGATGAAGAAGGGAACGAAGCGCTTCTTTTGGGCGGAATCGATGTTTGCTGCACGCTCTCCGGTGAACCACCGCCATTACTGTGAATAAACCCCACTTCGCCTCTTACTCGCCTGCTTATCCCCGTAACAATAGATAGTTTTAGCTGACCGTTTCTGACGGTCCGCTCCGCTCTGATAGCAAGCGGGAGCGCCATTGGGCACGCGTGGCACGCTAGCGGGCCACCGGCGATACCGGAGCGGGGCCCCGCTCCACTAACCGGGGCCTCTTAGCGCTCTTAGCGGACCGTCGCGGCAGCTTGCGCTACCGGGCGGAATTTTAACATGGCTGCCCCCGCAATGCGAGCGCGCTCCGGCGAACTTCGTTTCTTCAGTTGAAACACGACCGACGAAGCCGTGAAAGCGCTTCCGAATAGGCAGCGGTGCCACACACCTCAAAGATCTTTAGAACGGAAGCGAAAAACGTCGACCGAAGCGCGGGCTGCTTCTATGCAGCGCCGAGAAAGACAGCCTTGGCTTGGCTATTCCAGAGTTTATCGGCTTGTTTATTATTATTTGGAAAAATTATACCATGTCAGCGACTACATAATACAAAAAAAGGTTAAATGAGGGCAAGAAACACGTTATTTTGCTTTGTTTGGGCGGCCAAATACAAATTCTTATGTTTCCTTTAGGTTGAAGTTTTGGTTTAGAGGCGCACGCGAAACGACCAGTCACGCGAATCATTCCCCGTCGAGGGAGATACGGTTATCGCTTAGCTAAAAGCCTTTCGGCTGCTGACGCTCCGGTTGTGCTGAGTGGGACGTCAGGAGCTTAGCGGGTCAAAAACGGTCAGCTAAAACTCTCTAATATTTATTATCATAGACAATGCAAACTCAACGCAGATCTCTATTCGTATCTAATTCACAAAGGTTTTTGTCCAAAACAACAATTTAAAGCGCTCCAACATAAAACAGGCGAAGAAAACATACCAGCTTGAAATAACACATTGAACAATGGAATCCCAGCGTAACCGAGAATCAAAATAGAAAAGGTGGCATATTAAATCAAAAAACGCGATAATTCAGCTTCTTGTATTTGGCGACTTGATCACAATTTGGGCGAATACGCTTCCGCCCGGCATGGACTAGGGACACACGGCTCGACATATGCTCTAAAGAAATGCAGCGCGCGAAGTCGCGCTGTTTGCGTTTTGCCCCGTGCATAGCTCTCCATGGCGTTAACGTAGTGCGCTGAGCACAACAGTAATATTTACGACTGGCGTAATCTACGAGGAATTAACAAGGAGCTATCTCCCCCTGTCGCAGTCACTGGTGCGATAACGTGGGTAGCACAGACACAGGAGGGACTAAACGGTAGAACGAGAAGCACTTCACGCTCAAGACGGAACGCCCGCACAGGATGACGACGACCGCTTTGTATCACACAGCGTACACAGAATCCAGTACCTGCAGCGGCGGCTATTTCCCGGCAACGCCGGTCGCTCACAAAACAGAAGAAAAAACACCATAGCGATTGTCGTTACCCAGCATGTTAAGAACACTGCACACAACACGCAAACAAGGAATACGACTGAACGGCACTAAAAATCATTCTCAGAGCCGGACGCCGCCGGTGTATTAAAGGGGCCCTGAAAGGCATTTTGAGCACACTAAATGAAGTAGCGCAATCGTTAGATTGGGTCGTCAAGGTTATCTGGGCCAAGTATTACTCTTTTACGCGCAGCGGAAAGCTCACACTTTTGTTGCAAAGTTGTCGCTTTTTTCTCACCCTTTCCTTCGTGTTTTTGGACGCCGCCATCTTCACATGTCTACATCATCGATTCCCAGATGTTCATCATGAGCTAGACATCCTGCTATTGGGCGGCTTTTTCACGCACTTCCGGCAAAGAGATGAGTCGTCTGCTCAGCGGCGACTCGCCGGCTGATCTGCCAGCGTAGTGCCGGAGTGCTTGGACATTTTACGACAAACGAAACAAGTGTAAACACGGCCATAACACGACATGGATATTCTCTTACCGGAGTACGTTACATAAAGAAAGCGTTGAAGCCCCGTGGCACTTCTTTCGTGCAATCGCAGAGAACGCCCTGAGCCGAATGCCCGGGTTTGACGGATACATTTTTTCCACTTCAAAAC
This sequence comes from Haemaphysalis longicornis, assembly GCF_048455015.1. Lineage (NCBI taxonomy): Eukaryota > Metazoa > Arthropoda > Arachnida > Ixodida > Ixodidae > Haemaphysalis > Haemaphysalis longicornis. Next base: position 302,726,626 of record NW_027526203.1, on the reverse strand, counting down.
AATCCAGAGATGCGTTTCGAACGAACACAACGTCACAACATGCGTTGCAAGTCTGAACCGCGATTGACAGACGATGGGTTGCCTCCTCCTGCCCGTCGTAAATTCGGCACTCACCTCGCGCGCGGTTTGCGGGGACGAACAGCAAGTCACTTAACTCTGGCGCGCAAGCTGAGATATCTTTTAGCCACGCACACTGCACATACCCCATGCGAGGTTGAGTCGTACGTCGCTCGAGAAAGATAATCCAGACCATGGGAAGCACTATCCACCCGCAGAAGCACAACGTCGCATTTCATCGCGAAACAAAGGCGTCCACAACACACACACCACCGCCTCCTGTAATGCCAAACGCATCTCACACTTCCTAATGAGAGTGAGTGGTACGTCTGCAGTGCCCACATGTCGCGAGGTGGGGCCCCGAGCTGAACGGGGATCACGCAACCGTAACTGACCTCTGGGGCGGTTTGTGCCTTGTTGCCAAGGCAACCGATGCTTGAGATCGTCAAAGAAAGGCGCTCGCTCCAGAGCCGCGCCGGAGCAGAGCTCAGAGCCGCGCCGGAGCATGTTTTGCCAACGTTGCCGCTCTCCACCACGCGTCGCCCCAAGCTGAACTGGTCACATGATTGAACCGCTTTGTGCACGGGTTCTGTATCGGTTTAAAATGTCTTTTTCACATGGCGCCGGCAGGAATTACCACCACCGCAAAATAAGACCCGGCACCAGCGGGGCCACATCTCATACGGCGCTTTTTGGATAAACAGTGCGCGGTGCATGAAAGGGACCGAGCGCAAGATCCTCCCCAGCGGCTGCGAGTTCGCCGCCGATTAAAAGTCACGTGCTGCACTGCAGCAACGCACACCGCGAAAGGGCGAGGCCAGGCCACCGCACACATGCGGCCATATTTTTCGTTCGCTTATCCATCCTTGAGCGGAGTGCGGAATTCATGGTGTCAAGAAAACTTGCCCGTAGCAGACGGCAGTCGGAGGAGCGTAATGCGGGAGTACGTCACCGCTGACTAGCGCAGCATCATGGGAGGGAGTGCTCGCGCGCCGTCAACAGTTGAAAAGAGGAGGAAACGCGGCGCGACGATAATGCGCGGTTTTTGATTTACGATTTCTCAGCTAATACTCATCGCTTTAACAAAATTCTTGCGGGAGGAGATTGCTAATACATTGTCTTATTTGGTTACATGTACATCCATGCATCGGCGGAAGGTATTTCAGGACCCCTTTAACGCGAACAGCGGCGGTGACCATTTTGGTAGAAGTCCGTAAGCGCGGAAGAACATGCTGTGTGATTTCCTCCGTGAACGCGGCGTAGAGGCGGTCTACCATGACGTCACGTGGATACGGTGACACCATTGGCTGGAGGGGGGTCCTTTGATGAGGAAAAGCCGCATTTTTCTTGAGTTGTATCCGAGTGTAGGTGTGGCCGGGAGGGTGGTTGGCAAAACATACGGGCCGGCGCGCGAGGCGTATGCAGTGAGGCTGCATTAGACGCGCGCAAAAGTGGAGTTTTTGTTTATGTGTTGGCTTTTCTGATGCCGGTGGGCTGCTGTGCTGTCGGCTACGCAAATCTTGCGAGCAAAAGCAGCGGAAGCAGACTTTTCGGAGTCCCCAAAGAGGTAAATTCGGCGTGTATTGTGGATGTGCGCAATGTGCCGAAGAGACTGGCAGCCAAAGCAGCGACATGGTCTGCTCTCACTCATAGCAACATTTCCCATTCTCGAACTTCTGTTCTCCAAAGCGTAGTCATACCGTCTACATTGGCAGTCCGCGCTGATTTGTGCCATGAAGTGATGCTGTTTATCAACCATCTGCTATCATGCAGCACCAGCAGAAATTTGGTCAAGTGAAATAGTGCCGGGGGTAGGGGGCAAACGGAAATTTTCTTGCTGCGAAATATTGCATGTTTTGAGGAGGTAGAGTACTGTATTAAATACACAATGAATGCCTAACCTGCTTAGGCGACGCAGGAGTCCAGATCAATTCCACTTCGGTGTTAGGAGGATTTTGTACGAGAATTTTGAGTGCCTCAGGGTTGGGGGGTAACGAGGCGGTCAACCAAGCAGCTCGAGAGCTCACGACCCGAGCAGGACCAAGCCTCTTCCCCTTACATGGAGCCCGATCAGCCCGAGACAGTTTACTAAGCTATCAAGAAATCACCGCACACTACCGCCTCTCCCGCCGAATGTATCCGCCCGCACATCGGGATCTTACTAATGCCGAAGAACGTCTGTGGCGCCTACTACAGACGAACACGCTGCCATGTCGCTCCATACTGCATCATATTCATCCGAATTTATATCTGTCACCTAATTGCCCTGCCTGTGGTGCGAAGGACACAGTCGCCCATCTCATATGGGCATGCTCTGAAGACCCCTTTCCCTTGATCCCCTCAGAAGAGCTCTGGGAGAAGGCGCTGGGAAGCTCGGACTTGCAGACCCAGAAGAGTCTCGCGGAAAGAGCTGCCGTGGTCACTGGCAGGCTGCGGCTGTCGGTCACCGAACGCACTTAACCGGGCTTTTGAATAAAGTGTTTTCTCTCTCTCTCTCTCTCTTAGGCGACGTGAAATAAATGTTTCGACGAGGGATCCGCGATAGCCGCCAGATCGACAACAACAAGTTTGGTCTTATGGGGGGATCTGTTCAAGACGAACAAAATTCATTGCTTGTAAGTGCAATAAATTTTTATCGTGATCAATTATATTCTGCCTTGAGCATGCGGAAAACGGAGATGCTTGCCGTGCTCACATGTAGCATCGTGCCTTCGGCGCGAGATGGGCCGCTCACGCGACTCGAAAAAAACTCGAAAAATGCGTTTGCCCTAAGCGAACAGACTCAGTGAATGTATTCTTTTGTTGCGGCCTCCCGATGCTGGCGTACGCAGCGGGAGTACAAGGACACTAACTTTAACTATCATGAAATAATGACTACCGAAAATTATTTCAGTGCACTGTCGCAAGCTATACGCACTAACCATATGTGGCAGCTATGTTACTCTCACAATGACGATGGAGCAGTTCGCGATTTCACTGGGGAAAATGGTAACAAAACAATCGGTAAATCACGTAGAGAACGACATCATCGCGATATTTTTATTGGAATAATTTTTGGCTGTTGCTCTTCATATTTTTGTTTCGTTGCTGCTCATTTTAATTTTTAATCCTTTCATGCTTTACCTTTCCTTTTTCCACTCGACATGAAATCGTGGGTACGCCACTGTCTCCGGGCGACGCAAAGAGAACAGGGAGCGGATACGCCACCTGAGGCACCGCGCTTAGTTTAAGCGGACCTCGAAAGCAACAATGAATAAGCTTTCCTTGGTATGTGTCCGAACACAAAGAATCTTAAAAAAAAACATTCTTGGAATGCGTCGCAACAGCACCAACCTTCAGAATGACTCGTTTAGGCTGTTCTATCGCGCACTGATTATCCGAAAGCGTCGCCCTTCAGTTGACCGTACGGTAAACGAAAGTGTTGCGGAGGTTGTAGACGCGGAAAGATACATGGAGGTGCGACGGCCACAGCTATAGAATAGCTAGACCGCCACCTGCAATGTAGGCGGCCAGTGCCGGCCCAAACCAACGGCACATCGTTCCTTTCGGGCGCCGCGCGGCCAGGCCGGGCCGACGGCGTAGGCGCGTTCTGCCAACCGCCACCGCACTAAGGGGTCGCCAGCAGGCGCCACCCGTCGCGCACGTGCGCTTCGTGACGTCAGGGTGTTTACATACAGGGAGAGGTCCATTAAGCATGGCGAATTACCCAGAGTCAAGGAATATAAATATTTTGGAGTGTGGATAAACGATGGGGACAACTACTTAAGAATTCAGGTGGGGAAACTTAAGAATAAATAAAGGAAAGCGAAATGCAGCTATAATGAAGAATAGAGCTCTGTGGGGGTATAATAAATATGAAGTAGTGAGATGAATCCGGGAAAGATTAATGGTTCCGGGCTCCACTTTGGCGAATGCAGTATACTTAAAATCAGACACTCTAGCATGCCTTGAAGTGAATCAGAGAACGGTAGGCCATTTGTCCATAGGAGCGCATCGTAAAACAACTAACCAAGCAGTACAAGGAGATATGGGCGGGACGTCGTTTGAAGTTCGAGAAGCTCAGAGTAAAGTATGTTTTGAGGGGGGGTTGAGAGCAATGGATCAACGTCGGTGGACAGATAAGGTGTTTAGGTACCTATACTTGAAAAGCGTGGACACGGAGTGGTTAAGGAATACTAGAAGGCTAACGATGAAATACGGAAAGAACAGTGGAGAACAAAGACAGCCAAGATAACCAAAAAAACAAGCAAGGCAGATAGAAACAAATAAATGGAGAGAAAAAAAAGAAGCTAAAACGTTTGAGATGTACAGGGTAGAGAAATTGGACAACAGAAAGGAAAATTTCTAAGATAATTTCAAGGGCACTGCTTTGTTTTTTTTAGGCTACAGCATGTTGCTTGCGAAATAAAAGCTTTATACGGAACTATACTCAAAATGACGGGATATGAGTGGTCTGCGGAAAAGAAACAGAAAATATGCGGCAAATAGTTTTGGAATGCGAGTGTGTCCATCCAAATCTACATGAGGGAAATATTCGGCTTCCAGAAGCCCAAGGATTTTAGGGTAGCACAGAGGAAGTTAACTTCAAGGCTGCCAAGGCGGCGAAAAGAAGATTAGAATTCTGGTGGACGAAAAGCAGAGAGCGGAATATTGCTTAGGACAGCTACCACCTGTAACAGAAAGAATAAGTATTTTGTACGTGCTCTAAGAGCAGCTCTAGTATTAAACAAAGAGTATATATACATTAGTTTTTTTTTGTAAGACGACACATCATTACCCCGCAACCAAGTGGTTACCACTAGCAATCATCATCATCGTCACAAAAAGAAGAATAGGAGAGCTAGAAGAGTGGGAGAAGGAGTGGAGCATGCGAGCCTAGGTGGGCATAGGTGGCAGAAATGTTCTCGCCTTCAGACCCCATCAGCAGCGAAGCAAGCAGGTGGGCGGCATTTTTTTACACTAGACGATCCCCCGTCTGCCTAGCAATCGATAGCCCTTGGACAATCTCTCGGTCAATACTTTGCACAGAATTTGCCATAAGTGTGTATGGGCGGCTTATTTTCTTTTTCTCTCTTTTTTTTTACCAGACGAACCCCTAGACATGTCTAGCAGCCAACCGTACTTTGGCCACTTCTGGTTCCAATTGAGCCAACCAATTGAGCCAAATTATGCCAATCATAACCATTGATATTTCGTCTCTTGGCCTTCACAAATCGAAGAAACGTTTGTATAAAACCGGAAATGTCCCTCTCACGAGCAAATTTGTTTGGTCCCAGCTGTGGCATGCCACAACGCACATCCCATTTTTGAGTAAAATTATATATGCACGTTGTGGTCAATCGTCAAATTTTCTTTTTTGGCAACATGCATGTGTCACTGGAGTGCATTGTGGTGAAGCTGAACCACGGAGGTGCTTTAGAGTCTACACACTGAGACAGTGTGATGCTAGCCGAATACATCGGGAGCGGAGTAAGACTTAGCTTACGAATACTGTGTGGGGGATGTGCAGCTCGGTGGAAGGTGACGACACGGACGAGATGATGACGAGCAGGTTGTTGATGGTGTAGGTAAAGGCTACCAGGAAGACGCCGTGCGCAAACCACTCCCCATCCAGATGTGAGGCCATCAGCAGGTACAGGACCAGTAAGGCCATGGCGCCGACCTGCGTCAGCGAGCTGTGTTACGCCGGCGCCACTGAGCGGAATCGGTTTCACAAAGCGAGCCTAGAACGTCAGTCTCTTTACCACATCCCTTTGTCCACCATATGGCAGCCGGGAGAATTGTGCGGCGTGCAGGCGTCGTGCATAATATGAATGCATTAGTTTCTAAATGCTTAGAAGGCAAAGTTACAGTACTATACCGCAAGGTTATCAGCAAAGGTGACCTGTTTTATAGGTTAACGAGGTGTAAATGTTTTCTTTGAAAGTGTACAGGGTGTTTCAGGGAAGACTTTAAGTAATTTTATAACATAGAGTTTGGAAGATAAAATTGTTGTTCTTGCACGAAGTCATCAGGGGCTGTGGCGGACACAATAAAATGAGTTCGAATTGCTATTTAAAGCACTAAATAATTAGTACCTCATAATTAATTTTATATATTGCAGTTAGGCGTGTGATTGCAATGGGTAAATTGTAGAGGATCATCAGTCTACCTCATATCCAGCGTTATATTTGTGGAAATGTGATTGCCCGAGCCCTTATAGGCTGAGTACACAGTCCTCCGGATGGGCGCTTCTGCAACGCGGTGGCCGCAAAGCCCCAGAAAGCCATGCCCTCATGTTGACGTCACTTAGAGCACGCCGCACTACTTTCTGTTCGACGCTAGAGCGGAGGCGCTCGCCCACTCAATCCCCGCTGCGATAAAGTTCGGCGTGCGTGCGTGTGTGCAGCTCTTAGTGGCGTCAACACGTGGGCATGGCTTTGCGGGATTTGAGGCTGCCGAGCTCTAGAAGCGCACGTCCGGAGGACTAAAATACTCAGCCCACAAGTCTGCGGGAAATTATATTTTCACAAATCTAACGCTGGATATGAGGTTGACTGATGATCCTCTACAATTTCTACCTTATAAACACACGCCTAACTGCCATAATTAAAAGTTAATTAACAATTACGAATTCATTCTTGCTTTCTTGCTTTAAATAGCAACTGCAAATCGTTTTAGGTCGTCCGCCACAGCCCCTGACCACTTCGCGCAAGAAAAACCATTTTACTTCCAAAAGCCTATTTTTTAAAATGACCTAATCTTCCCTGAAACACCCTATATATATATATATATATATATATATATATATATATATATATATATATATATATATATATATAGCGAATCAGAATAGGAAATGGGGGGCTCGTTGAAAATAACACAGAAATAAGAGTTGACAGTCAAGAATACCTCGGAAAGCAATGGGGAGGATGTGGTAGGTCATTGAAACAGATAAAGAATTTGGAAAGAAAGTGGAGAAAAAATGCCCACCAGGTGGGATCCGAACCCACGACCTCAGAATACCGGTCTGGTGCGATAACCACTACGCTACCGGCGGGGCGTGTTTCCCCTCCACTTTCTGGGGTATTTATGTTTAGGTATTTTTGTTTCCTGTGCTTGGGGGTGGTAGCCAGCGCCACTCGTGCTACTCGGGGTGAAGCGGACCTACCTTCTTTTTAACCCCCGGGACGTGACTCGAGTGTCTAAGACATGTCGAGAGTGGTCGACCAGCGTTGAACCCTCTTAAGCTTCCTATGGCACCAAGACTGCCAGAACAGAGGCCCTCGCTATGCATGTATCGAATCAGAATAGGAAATGGGGGGCTCGTTGAAAATAACACAGAAATAAGAGTTGGCAGTCAAGAAAACCTCGGAAAGCAAAGGGGAGGATGTGGTTGGTCATTGAAACAGATAAACAATTTGGAAAGAAAGAAAGAAAGTGGAGAAAAAATGCCCGCCAGGTGGGATCCGCTCCACTTTCTTCCTTTCCAAATTCTTTATCTGTTTCAATGACCAACCACATCCTCCCCTTTGCTTTCCGAGGTTTTCTTGACTGCCAACTCTTATTTCTGTGTTATAATATATATATATATATATATATATATATATATATATATATATATATATATATATATCAAGGTTGCAGTCCTTATTGCCAGTGTGCTATGTGTCGATTCGACAGTGTTTCTATTGTGCCGAATGGGGTACGATTGCCCTTTTTTGACACAGGTATAAATAATTGACGATACAAGTCGAGAAAAAATCCGCGTATTTTTCGGAAGCGGAAGTCGAACCCACAACCTCCGCATAACGCGTGCAGTGCACTACCAATTGGGCTATTCCATGACGGCTTCCCTCTCGACTTTAGAGCGGGGGTTTACATTTTGGACTGCCCACAGGCCGGTCAACTAGCGCCGCCTCTCGACCACCGCGGGAGACGTAGGACGTGCTTTTCCCAGCGGAATCCCTCGTCCCGTACGTCTCTGCTTTGCAAAATGCATTACGAGGGTTCTGGCTGCAGAAGTCTGAAATGCCATTGGCTATCCCCGACTTCCTACCACGTCTTCGTGGTAGGAAGTCGGGGTTTGCCCTGACGAAGGCAAGTCTCTTCGCTGAAACATTGGCAACAATCGTGGTCGTTACCTTGTTCGAAGTTTCCTTGTGTTCCCTACCATCCTCCAAGTTTTATTGCTCCAAGTTGTAAAGGGCCTAGGAAAACCCCAGTCAGACATTTTCTTCGCGATAATGTATCCGTAGTTAATTTTTTTGGTAACAAAACAAAAGATCGCGAAACTTGAAACAAACATGCTCTCGTGCGCCTTTAGTCAACCGCTTCCAAGCAAGCTTTGCTGAGACGCGGCTGCACTCCTTCATCGAGCTCTGTGGAGGGCTTCAGGTTTTTTCTAGTCGGTATATGAGCTCCCGCCACTGAAAAGTTTGGCGTGGTAGGGAACTGTGTGATTGAAGAGGGGGAAATCGCGACGGCTATCTTGCTCTCTCCAATGTGTCCGCGAGTCTGCTTCCCTACATAGCGCGGATATGACTCACTGTGACCAAAGCGGTAAAATAGGCAAATGACGACACCCAATGTAAGATTGCGATGTCACAGCGGTGATCACATTTCTTGAGTAAAACCATATTTAGGGTTCAGGATTAAATTCTAACTGCGCAACGGGCCGTTTCAACTCGCCCAGCTTTCCTGATTCTGATATGGAATGTTGTTACCCCGCTTTGGGAAGGGCGTCCGAGCTCATTGGAAGGTGGCGAGGGGGGAGGAAATGGGCGCAGAGAACGTAATCCTCACTAGAACCGTGCAGGTGTGAAAGTGAAGGAACAAATGGAGAGGTTGGAAGAGGGATAAGCATACGTAGTGGACTTCAGTTAAAAACTGAAGCGTAATGACTAGCACTAACTAATGACTAAACTACCAAGTAGGCCAATATCGGTATATTACGGTGCCGTGAATACAAATGTGCCACTCTCGGGAGCAGCAGTCGTCTATTCATCCACAGAAACTTCGTTTAAAAAGTGGACCTCTGAGGAACCTAGAAGAACCATCTCAGAAAATTGACACGTCGCACGAGCGAAAATTCCCCGTAAACACCAATGCTGCAATAATGCTTTGCCGAAGATTTCATCATTTCGTGCCTCTTAAGGATAAAATTCAGATGACCATAAACATCTTTCTTATCAGGACAGGAGTTTTTTAGTGAAGAAGCAACTTGCTTGCTTTGTGCCGGTTCCAGGAAGACAAAAGTCGTTTTATCGTAAGTTCATATGAAGGAATTTTGTTGTAACAGAAGTCTACGGTTACCACAAAGGTGAGACCTGAACCTGCATTCCAGACCCCTTATAAACTCTTTGAAAGGAGGTTAACGTTCGATTATTTCTTAGTGGAGAACTCCAGCTTCATACAGGAGGTTGAGAAGAAACCACGATCACGTTTTTGCTCGCAAAGGTAAACAATATTTTTGATAACCATCGGCCTATAATCTAAATAAGCAACTATTATTACTGTCATATTTGGCCGGAATGTTGTTTATTTCCATATTTTATTACATTTTTAAGGAAACTTTTAAGAAAGGGTGTACTCCGCGTACCGGAAAAACTCGTGGCTTTTGTCTTGGACCATTGAGCTCTTTTCGTTACAAGTACTTCAAACGTCACACTCAAGAAATGGCTGCGTACATCAAAAACTAGGCATTTTGATGGCGTTTTTTACCAACCAAATCTGTTTTAATGTTTCAAAATTTGGGTTTTACGCTCCTGATGTGCGCCGTTTCTGTAGAGGCCTTGCTCACCGTCTCAACAGTTACCTGGCAAGTACTCTACCTTCTTTTGCTAGCACAAGAAATGAGGGTTCTATGCGCAAAAATCTGTCTTGGCGCTGTGGGACACACTGCCATGCTGGAAGCCACACCTAGAAGCTGTAGTGTTAAGTAGACAGACAGATGGTAATCAGAAATTTGCTGTCTTCAATATATTTTGCGTCTGTCACATTTGTTGATGGTGACTATGTACTCGCTTGTGAACCGGTTCGTGATATAATATGTGACGGCGAAAGCGAACGGCCGCCCCATGTTTTTCATTGCCGTAGCTTTCTTTCGCCGCTAGACCTAGTACGTTTTACCCATAGTCGGTAACTCGATCATGTGACGCGTCGCTCACAGAACACCGCACTTATATCCCCTGTGTTGCCAAAATTAGGTGTAACGTACGGTTTCTAGGAAAGTGAGCAGGCCTTGGGTGGAGACGACATATGTCAATGTCAACTGGATGTGTTGGGGTATGTCGGTAAAGTCATCCTCTGATTCTTCGACCACGGCTTCTGCCTGCAATTAAACAAAATCACCGAAGGTGGAGTGTTAACGACGACAATTCTGAGACAAGCTATTTGTCGCAGATGATGCGAAGACAATCTGAAAGAGACAATAAGAAACTCCCCACGCCCTGCTTCTATACAGCAAAGCAAACAGCAGTTTTTAATCAAAAGGAACTGTTGTGGCAAAGTAGGTTTCTATGTTATTCACAGCAACCTTAAGTGTTTACGAATGTCTACCGCACGTCTTCGCCAATATCCCTCTGCTCTTAAACTTCACCTGAACACCAAGTAGTTGTTGCCCGATGTCAACCTGGCGGTTGCGGTTGGCACCCAATGATAGCTGTGGCGATATTTTTGCTCACACTTCAAATTTATCCTAAGTCATGTTCGACGTCACGGCCATTAAAAATCAAGTATATGTGGTTATGTTTCACCAAGATCTACTTATGTATAAGCGACATAAAGTGTACCCGCAGTAGAACACGGTATGTGCAGCCACATTTTCACAGAAATTAAAGCTAGTGAAAGATTTTTGCGGATCGAAAATTCATTATATCGACGCTTTCGTTGACTAGTTCTAGTTCCGCTATACTTGATATGATTAAACAGTGGTTACAGCATAACATAGCTGTCAGAATACACGTGGTGATATTAGAACAAGTTTTCATTGTTTCCTTCTAGTTAAAAACACCAATATTGAAATTTTTCATGTTCTGTGTACTGACCAGTTTTATCTCATTGGAGAAAATTTAACAATATCCAGTGCACTCCTTGTGAATTACACCAACTAAACCGCTGCTGGGTGACGAATAACATCGATTGTTAAACTACATAGAAATGTTAGCAAAACAAAAAAATAAATGTTTTGAATTGCGATGAAGCATGCGAAACTGAGCGATAAATGTTCAATTTGGTCGCACTAGGTCTCCCCGCGTGTGATTCTTCTGGAAAAAGTATTTCCTTAAATTGGAAGGCCATTCTTTATAGATATAGGATTAAGCTGCTAGGTAGGTCCCCCAACTTTTCGCCGCAGGTTCACTTCAACTAGAAGCAAAAAAGACCCTCCTAACTGAATTTACGAGCACTTAAGTTACCAGTAAGAATTACAAGGCCTGTTCGCTGATGCAAATGTTGCAATATGCAGCAATGCATTCCGGCGCAGTGCGTCTTTTTCTTTGCGCTCTAGGCATGGTCCCTGCAACTGGGAACCGAAATTTTCAGGTTTATTTCGTTGCAGCCACCGTGGAGGGGGCTCGACTAGGCGATTTTCGGAAGTGGATAAGCCACCAGAGTCATTGCGGTCGTGGAAAGGGCGTAGAGAAGCGATCCTGCGTATGTAGGAGCCAAACGCTCGCATAATCCGCGTTATGGTTTCGTTTCACAACTCCGATTTCTAATTTCCGGAGCAATTTAACGATGGGGAGTTAAGCACAAATGGAAAGTAGCCTTCCCGGTCCAGCTTCCTATAATGTCTTTTAAAAAAGACGCACTACAACGCGATTCATAGTCCTTTCCCAAGACCATATTCCTCTCATTGTGGCCCCTACATTAGAAAGTTCGAGTGCGCAAGAGACCTCGCTGTTTTAAAAAGTTTACTGGAAACTTCGGCTGCATGTGCGTGGTCAGCAGTGTGTAAGTGTGTTTTGTGGGCTATAGCAATGAAGGGGAGTTCGGTGAATGTCTCTAGAGACGATGGCGCCTAGTTATGCACAATCCGCATTAATCCGAGCGCCTCTTTCCTTCGCGCGAATGAGGATACGTTGGCGAGGCAATGCTATGCGCGTTGTGAATGCGCTGGCACAGTGAGCGCGTTGTTCTGCGCAGCTCGGTGTCATGACGTGGTCTGTTTTCGCGCAGTGCTGGCGGGGATGTGCAGCTTATTTATCAGCAAGACATGCACTCGTTCTGCTGTGCTCGCTGTATTGAAAGATCCTGAAGCTCCGGAATCCGCAAAGGGTGGTTCATGTTGTAAAGCCGGCCATTGACGGAGACTCATTAGTTTTTACAACGTCACTGCCAAATAGTGATTCGTCCCACCGGCATTAAACTTATATGGGCTTAACGGGTGGAATTTTTTTTATGGCAGGAACATCAGGACGTTTGTCAGAAGCATGAACTTCCTTCTGAAGCCCAGACACTTCACATTGAGCTCCCGCTACGTAACCTACAACCATGCCATAAATTTGAGCAGGAAGATGTGCGAAACGTGGCGCCGTTGAAGAATTCCCGTTGCGGCACAAGGTGCGTGAAAACGCCAGAAAGCACAGAGAAATGAGAAACTGTCTTGCTATGCATACAGCATCACTGATTATTTTAGGGTTTAACGCGCCGACGCAACCAGGCGATGAGGCGCGCCGAAGTGGAGGGCTCCGGATTAATTTTGACCGCCTGCGGATCTTTAACGTGTGCCGAAATCTCGCACACACGGGCGTTTTTGCTTTTCGCCTCCATCAGAAAAGCGGCCGCCGCGGCCGGGAATCGAACCCACGACCTTAGCCACTGAGCCACCGCGGCGAGTTTACAGCATCATTGACGGAGACGGACATTTATCCGTGGCTCGGTTCGCTTTAAATAATTTATTGTATTAAAAACAAGAGTGAAACCGATTAAAATCCCCACGTGACTACGACGCGAAAATCGATCGTATGCTACGTGTGTATATGCATTGGGTACGCAGTACATGTTTGCGTATGTGAAGGCGTCTGAGCTAGATTGTATTATTAGCCGGCTATCTTTCAGTGTAAATCCCTGGCAGGGCAACAATACCGGCTTTTCGTACAGGTAGGAACGTTGGCTGAGGAAGAACATACCTGGACGTCCACCTGTAACCCTATTTGGCATTTTTACAAAACACTATGTTTTTACAAAACGAACAAGCTAGAGATAATTTTTAGTAGAAAACTTGCAGCGCTTTGTGCACATGTATTGACGTTGTTAGTGCGGCATTTTCTTTGAGGCAAGGGATAGCACAATGGGCACTAATACGCAAGCAGCAATCAATGCGTTTTTCTGCTGCTTAAATGTTTTATTAGGCCAAGTTCAGACTGCTGTCGCAAATGTAATAGCTTTAAATAATGGCGTCATTTGACGTCTCAGCCTACCGAGCTGCGTGAAACGCCGGTTTTTTTACGTTCATAGCTCACGATATGGCTGTTACGTCGGTATTCTGAACATGTAGCATTACTACACGTCTTTCTTTCAGTATAAAATGATAAACGGGCCTTGGATTTTGAGCATTACTGCTGCGTTCTTCCATTTTACGAAGGCATAAGAATGCACAGACGCACCAATAAATGTCCGCCAGTCTGCTTCCCCACTATAAACTGCAAATAATCACTGCGATCAAAGGGGCAAAATGGGTCAGTTACGATCCGCCGTAATATGACTCTAAAAATGTGGTCTGTGCCGTGTCATCTCGCAACTTAAAAATGACGATTTGCATCGTCATGGTGCCGCAGCATAAGCCATATATGTTCTTGCGAAATCATTCGTCGGGATTCGCCATTCACCAGTTTCTCCCCTGGAAGCAGCGATTAGTCATTCTAGAGTGGTTGTATATAGCTCCCCTACGAGATATACAGGAACTCTAAGTCATTCAGGTGAAGCACGCCAAAGCAGACCCACGGGCATTTTCTTTATTAGAGTGCAAGCGTAGCTAAGCGCCGCATACGCAGCCAGCAGGTTAGCGCTTTCACGTTTTATATTAATCTTATGCAGCTCAGTTTCTCCAGTTTTCTGAACCGGAAAAAATGTTTTCGCAAGAAGCACTCATGCGATGCAAGTAAAATTGAACGTGACACAGAAAAATTGATTGATTGATTGTAGGGTTTAACGCGCCGACGCAACGCAGGCGATGAGGCGCGCCGTAGTGGAGGGCTACGGATTAATTGTGACCACCTGGGGATCTTTAACGTGCGCCGAAATCTCGTACACACGGGCGTTTTTGCTTTTCGCCTCCATCAGAAAAGCGGCCGCCGCGGCCGGGAATCGAACCCGCGACCTCGTGCTCAGCAGCGCAACGCCTTAGCCACTGAGCCACCGCGGCGGGTGACACAGAAAAATAATCGCATTTTCAAACAGTCATTGCGAGGTAATTCATAGAGTGGTTTTCCGAAAAGATTACTTACGACACTTTTCTTGGTTTTCTTTTTTGGTTGAGCCCGCGCGGTAGTCTTGCGTTTAGAGAGCGTCTTCCTCTTACCCTTCGTGCTTTTTCGGGACATCGCTGGTCTTATGGGGCCAGATGGGCGGCGCCGAACTTCCCGCGCTGTTCTTAGCGTTGGGCGCCCACCTGAACTGTAATGTGGGGCAGAGACGAGCGGTGTAGCGTTATTACGAAACACGCGCACGCTCAGAGAGGCACATTTCATGCACGTGATGTGTAAAAATCTCTTGGCTTCGAGTAACAGTAACATGACCCTCTACCAGTGTCTATAGGAAAAGAAAATCCATTTTTTAAAGGCAAGTGAAATGGCAGAATTGGTTATGTAACGTCTTCTGATAACATGAGGCGATAACGTCTTATGTAACGTCTTCTGATAACATGAACCCATTGAAGATCAGGTTAGCATAGAATTTTGGACTGAGATGAACTCGCCCCGTGGCCGCCTGACAGCTGCTCATGGGAGTGTGTGAAAATACTTTAAACCGATTTTAATAAGGAGAAATAACTCCGGTCGCCAATGTCGTGTTCTGTAAACTTTTCTGCACGTCCGTGCCTACTGATATATCTCATAATACATGCGCTGGCATTAGTTAAAGCACATGATAAGGCTTAAGACTACGCAAACTGGGCAAAAAAAAAAGACACACCTGTAGAGCGAATAATAATCTCAACATTGGATTTGATTGGGTTGGATTGGAAAAGCTTTATTTGTGCCTGCAGCGAGCGCTCGCATGCCGCGCGGACTGGATCCTCGCTCGCCGTTGCCGGCTCGCCAGGCCCCTGCCGTGCTAGCGCCTCGATGACCTGCTGGACGGCCCAGTGCTGATATTCCGGGTTTTCGATCCCTACGGCTGCTTCCAGTCCCGGTGGGATCCTTCCTGACTTGGCTTATTCCGGGTTTTTGGTACAATCCCACAGGATGTGTGTGAAGCTTGCCGTCTCTCCTCGGCAGACTTTGCACTTGTCGGTCGGGTGCGTCTCAGGGCACATGCGATGCATCAGTGACGGGCTGGGTAGTGAGCCGGTCTGGAGCTGTCTAAATAAAACGGCTTGTTCTCAACTCAACCCCGGGCACGAGGGGGCGGGAGAGTTCATCGAGCCAAGCGGAAGGGCCTTCGTTATTTCGCTGTACTCAGTCATACGATCTTTCGTGCTGAACCACGTCGGGCGGTCTGCCGAGGTGCGGTCCGTGAGTGCTCGCGCCTCGGCATGGCCCGTCTCGTTGTGGTTGTCGCTGCGGTCCGACGCGTTGCCTGCGTACGCCGGGAACCACTTGATTCTCACTTTTCTGCCGTTTTCGGTAACCGTCTGCACTATGCATGCAGCTTCCTTTGCTACCATGCACTTGGCGTAATTTCTTACTGCCTGTCTTGAGTCACACAGCACCGTGTGACAGTCGTGGTCCGAGATGGCCAGGGTGATGGCCACCTCATCCGCTTGTTCAGAGTTGGTGTATCTCACGCTGGCGGCCGTCCGCAACACGCCGGTCGTGTCAACGACGGCTTGTGAAGCCGTTCTTCAGATTGGTGTACTCGGCCGCGTCCACGTAGCGTGCGTGCCTATCGTTGGCGTGCAGGTAGATCAGGGCCTTGGCCCTTGCTGTCCTTCTTCCCTTGTTGTGCTCGGGGTTCACGTTCTTGGGTATTGTCCACCCGGATTGTCTACCCGAATTGTCCACCCGGATCTCGTCGGGAACGAGGAGTTTCGTTTCTGTCCTGTCTGGGTATCCTATTCCTAGGTGCTCCAGTATCTGTCTCCCGGTCCTGGTTGTAGACAGCCGCTCGAGCTTGGCGGCGCGTTGTGCCTCCGCTATTTCCTCGAGCGTGTTGTGTATTCCCAGTTGCAGGAGACGAGTCGTGCTCGTGGTTTCGTACAGCCTCGTGCTGGCTTGTACGCTCTGCGGATGAGAATGTTTATCTTGTCACAATCGTACTGAAACCACTTGTGGTAGGCGGCTATGTACGCGACGTGGCTTATAACGAACGAGTGGACGAGCCTGATTAGGCTCTCCTCCCTCATGCCGCCTCCTTTGGATGTTACTTGTTTGAGTAGTCACGTTGCATTCGCTGCTTTCGCCATGAGCCGGGCGATGGTGTCGCCGTTTCTTCCATGCCTTTCTATTACCATGCCTCGTATTCTAATCTTGCTGACCTTTGGGATTACGTTGCTTGATCTAGTTGTGATATTGATCTCCTCGCATTCTCGTGGGTTGATCTTGGGTTTGCGTTTCCTGACGGGATGATATACCAGGAGTTCCGATTTGCTCGGTGAGCACCCCAGTCCGGTGCCTTCAAGCTCGCCGCTTGTAGTGTGGACTCGATGTGGGCCTCGCTGCCACCTACCACTAACACCGTTATATCGTCCGCATACATGTATGCCTGGCGTCTTCGATGCTCGCGAGCCTCTCGGCCACTCCGATCACTAATAAGTTGAAAGGCATCGGCGAGATGACAGACCCTTGTGGCGTGCCAGTGCTACCGAGCTTCTTCTCTTGCGTTTGAAGGTTGCCTGCTCGTAACTCGGTAGTCCTGCCCGTTAGGAAATCTTTGATGTAATTGTAGGATCTTACTCCCATGTTGAGCTTGGAGACCTGGGACAGGATCGCCGAGTGCTTCACCTTATCAAAGGCGCTCTGCAGGTCGAGATCCAGTATCGCTTTGTTGCCGTCGGTTTTGCCGTCGATGATTTGGTGCTTCAGCTGTATCATTGCATCTCGCGTGCCTAAGCACTGTCTGAAGCCGATGATTTTCGCCGGGCAGAGGTCCTCCCGTTCCAGGTAGTCTTGCCACCTGTTGAGCAGGACGTGCTTCAGTACCTTGCCCGCGCAAGACGTGAGCGAGATGGGCTGAAGGTTGTCGGTGTTGGGTGGCTTTCCCGGCTTGTTAATCAGTATGGTTCTGGCTTTCTTCTACTGCTTCGGCAGCGCGCCTACTCTCCAGCATGTGTTGAAATAATTCGCCAGGTTTTTGGTCGACTTGTCATGGAGGTTTTTGAGCGCCTCTTTCGTGACAAGGTACCGGCCGGCCGCCGACCTGCTGTTGAGGTCTTGCAGAGCCGTGCGGACCTCCCCCACGTCGATGTCTACGTCCAGTCTTTCGTTGGGTATTCCACCGTACGGTCCGTGTTGCGCCGTGGGTGTAGTTGGCAGGTATTTGTCGCTGATGCGTTTGATTACATTGTCGGTTCCGTGCCTCGACACTTCCTGGTGGATGAGCTTGGCCAGTCTGTCTCGCTGGTGTGAGTTTGTCTTGGTTTCGTCAAGCAGATGTCGTGGCAGGTTCCATGTTTTCCCGCTATACATCTGACCGTCGGCTACGTTACAGATCTCGTTCCACTGCTGCACACATAGCGTGCGGCAGTGTTCCTCGATTGCAAGGCTGAGCTCCGCGACGTTCTTTCTATAGCTTGTGATTGAGACGCTGTTTTTTACACCGGTTCGTTCAGTATCGAGTGCTTAGCTTCGATGAGGTGAGCTAGACGAATATCCATTCTGTTGGTTTCTACGTCCATTTCTATTTCCTTGGTTGAGTTTCGCACGTCTTTGGTGATCTCGGTGGTCCAGGATTCGATTTCGTCGATTTCGCCCCCTTCCTCATTGTTCCGACTTCTAATGTCTCTGAAGGCTTTCCAGTCGATCCATGTGTGTTCTCTCGTGTTGGTGCCGCTGCGTTCCGGAATCACAATCTCCACGATTGTGCGGTCACTGCCTAGGTACACCCCCGTATTCCTCCAGGTGATCGTAACCAGGTTGTTATTCTTCACGAACCTGAGATCGGGGGTGGTGTCACGAGACACAGAGTTCCCAATTCTCGCTGGGTGTGCCAGGTCGGTTATGAGGGTAAAGTCGAGTTCTGTTGAGCCTTGAGCTAGGTTGCGGCCTTTCGCTGTGCTTTTGTCGTGGCCCCAGGCGGGGTCCATCGTGCTGAAGTCACCGCACGCGATCAACGTGTTGCGGCCCGCCGCGGTGCTGGCCTTGAGAAGGAGGGCTTTGAATTTCTGATTTCTCTGCGATGGATTACTATAGACGTTTAGTAGGAAGATGCTCTGTTTCCTTTTCTTGGTTGGTATAAGTTCGGTGAGTGCGGGCTGAATCTTGGTGTTCAGCCTGTGTTCGACGAAGGTGAGTCCCTTCCTGACCAGGGTGCAGAGGCCCTTGCCGTTCGGAGGGCCGGAATGCACTCTGTAGCCGGGAAGGGTCGGTGCATCTGTCAGTCTCTTGGAGTAGAAGCACATCCGGCTTGCGCGCGACGTGCTCAATGTGCTGTTGAAAGGCTGCCATTTTCTTGCAGAGGCCGCTGCAGTTCCACTGCCACACTGTTACGCCTGTGGCGGTGGAGGAGCGTGAAGGAGGGCGCTTGTGTTCCTTGGTTTAGTTGCGCGATTAGGGGGGCGAACGTCGAGTGACTTGCAATTGGTTTTAGGGTTCTCTCCAGGAAGGTGAGTATGTTTATATTCTGCGTTTGGAAGGTGAAGAGGTCTTCGAACTTGGCGAATTTGACTTCGGGGTTGCGGCCACTGTCGATGCTCCTGCTACCCTTGTGTTTACGTGGCTCCACGGCTCGTTTTTTTCGATGTCGGCTCCTTGTCGGTCGACTCCTGGTTAACCATAACTTCTTCTGTCTTGTTACTGTTGCTGCTTGGATTAGAGCTTTGTGGCTCGAAGCTGCGGAGTTCGTTTCGGATCTACGCGATCTCCTTGGTGAGGTTGTGGATAGTGGCACGCAGAGCCGCATTTTCTTCCCTCAATGTTTCAATGATTTCCCGCTCCTTGTTCGAGGTCTTGTCATCCATCTTAGCATTGATGTTGTTGTTGTCACTTAATTAAGGTGTTCTTCGTCATTCCTCGCGCTGCATCGACCCAGCTTACACGGTCGCGCGAAGGTGATGTTTTGCTTGTTCCATTGCGCGTGTTTCTGCTTTGACTCCGTTTGCGACTGTTATTCCTGGACTGTGGGCGATTTCGCGAGGGCGTCCTTGATTTGCGCGCAGCTGGCGTGTTGAGCGGTGCGAAGTCGCTCTCCGACGGCAGCTGGTGTTCGGCCTTTCGACGCTCCCACTGGCGCTTGCGCACAACATAGGGAATTTTATATCTGGCCTTACACGTTCTGTCTGCAGTCGGGTGCGCACTGCCGCATAGCTTGCATTTGGGTGTACATGGATGGTCACCTTTGGGGTTTGCGAGTCCGCAGCCTCTGCATATTTTGCTCGAAGTCGTGGGGCACACGTTTTTGTGGTGTCCAACTCGCCCGCACTGGTGACATACGTAGATCTGTTTCTGGTAAACATGACACGGTATGAGTGTGACTCCGTACGTAGCGAACGAAGTTGGTTACCTTTGGTCCTTTGAAGGCCACGATGATGGTAGTTGTGCTGCCGATTCTCTTCGCACCGACTGCAAGCGGGTTCCTCTCGTTGACAATGCTACTGTCGAGTTCTTCGGCGCTTGCGGCGACGGGGATCCCTCGGGGATCCCTCGGTGTCGTGCGGTGCCGTGCGGTACGCGTTGACCTCAAAGGGTTTGTCTTGTATAACGATCTCTTGAATTCTCGTGTACCGGGTGGCGTTGCTGTCCTTGGCGTACTGATGACCATTATATTTTTCTGCGCGTTCGGGCAAATTGTATCCGTCGCACTTTCCTCGCCCGTGATTTTGGCTGCGGCGAGAATGGCCGCGACAACAGTCGTAGTACCGATCTTGACTATATCGAGTACTCCTCTAGGTCTCATGACGATCGTGTTCTCCTCCAGCGGCATAGCTGGCATGCGTGCTGCCTTGATGGCCGAGGCCCTAACACTTTTGTTGAATTTTGGTGTCTTGCTTACTTGAATTCCGGCGCCGGTGAGCTTGTCAACGAAGTCTCGCGGGCAGAGTCTCGACATGCGGTCTCCCGCGAGCGTCCATCCGGCGCCGTTGGGTAATTCTTCGGGTGTAATTTCGTCGCCCTGTACTTGAACGCACATTTGGGTGTCGAATACCATGGTTCGAGAGCACGCCTTCATCTCGGAGCGAAGCGGTGATCACCGAGGCGGCGAGCCACAGCGGTGCGACGACGACGAGAACTGGCGCTCGCGGAGCACGCCTAGGCCTAGGCCCTTTGCACGGCGGTGGTGAAAAAGTCCATACATTCTGTGAAAAAGGCGTACCTCTGGAGTTCGATGATATAGGTCGGTGCTCCTTGAGCTCACGGACACATTTACTACAAAGAAAACTTCGATTCCAGCAAATTAGCACAACGATATCAGTCATAAAATACGGAGCCGACGTGATCGTGGCTGTTCACTTCGGCAATCGCAGCGCAACACATTGTTCGTGATAAAAATTTGTAGAAGCAATGGCACCAACGCAAAATGGACTAAATGAGCTACTAATTAGCCGTACTACATTGTGTACCTCAGAGTATGCCACAGCCTGTTCCGAGGCGGATCCAGACTGAAATTATGATCTTCAGCGGAAGTGGGAGAGGAGTGCGTAAAAAATTCGGCATTCCTCGAGGTGTATAACATGCAATGCACTCTCAGCAGTTTAAGAGGTGTTTTGGGGGGACAACCGTCTCGTTCTGCTCCTGTCACTGGGATCACGAGCTGTTTAAATCGTCACAGAATGGTGGATAATATTCTTTTAGTATACCTTAGGTTGGAACCTTCATAGTGACATATATTTTCACTGCGAGAGCAGTAATATTGTTGACATTTGAAGCTGCAGCTGACCTGCGTGCGTGTGCGCGTGCGCGCTGTGTCCGCACTGAGGGCATAAAATACTTTCCTACTTCTATGCACCCCCTGAGTGAATAATCTAATGGAAGTCGAAGAGCGACCCGCAGTTCCTTGTGCAGCTGAAGAGAGGGACTGCGTGCTACCGCTCCCAAACCTCCCGCCGAGGCCTGAATGTTTACTATAGTCGATGACAGCTTAAGTCTGTAGCGGCATTTCCGACATCAAAGGGATTTTGTGTTCACCCGCAACCAATAGCGTTTCGCCATTCGGGAGCCTTTGCAGCACACCGTCAAACCAGCTCTCGAAGCGGGGGCCATCCATTTCTTCGAGGTAGTCCCCAGCCTTCTTGCCACGGAACACATCGAGACAGCCATCAACGAAGACATCTTTGCTGCCTAAGTGGGTTACAATGACCCGTTGACCTTTGCCTGAAGGTGCTTAAGTCCCGTCGTCAGGCCGCGCCTGACGGCGTCTGCACTGAACTTCACCGTGGTGTCAGTCCACACAGTCGGCGTCGTGTGTCCTGCCGTCACCCAGGTATCATCCAAGTAGAAAGTCTGAGCGAAAATCCAAGTAGAAAATACGAATTTTACGCAGGTACTCGTGCCGCCATGCGAGTATGTCTTCCCGATCGAGCAGCAGAGAGTTCCGGCTTCTTTTCTCCCGCTTGAACCCGATCTCCCGAAGCAGACGACGATCAGTCCACGGCTTCAGCGACGGGTCACCTGTACGCTCCGAGAAATCCGTCGCAACGCCCCCGTGTCTCTTGAGCACATCGCCTGGGACATCAGGAATACTTCCGCCCGCCTTTGAAGAGGCGAAGCGATCTGACAACCAAGACCTCCAACTCGAGGCCTTCGATCGGGTCATCGCGGCGTTGGCCAGGCAGGAGTCTTCGCAGCTCGGTAACGGGCGGGGGGCCTCTAACCCTGGTGGCAACAGCGAGGACGACATTGGCCAAGTCTGAAGTCTTAAAGGAGCCATGAAGACAAAACAAAAGTTTGTTTTATTCGAAAGATTAGGTCTTTCATAGTACCTCAAGCGCTTTCCCGGAAGCAAACGATGCTTTATGCACTGAGAAATGAGTCAGTTTAAGCCAAATTTTTAGCCCGCTAAATTGTACATTCCGTGACGTTAACAATGGCGTCATATGAGCCGGTACATGAAACAGACACTTAGTATGTCGACTTCATATAGCACCCACACGCGGGAATCAAACAGGAACCGGAACTCGTGCCGAAACCGAGACGGCGGCCATTTTAAAAATACTAGTAAAACCTAGTACACCCGCAGCCCTAGTCATGGAATCGCCTGATCCGGGCAACAAAGCTCTCGCCGAGGAGCTCGGGCTTGCATTTAACAACCTCACACCACTTGAACGCTCAATGATTTTAGGTGCACGAGCGGCAGGAGTTGTGGCATACACGGATGGACCGGAAAGCGACCATTCCGCGATACACCCAACAGACGAACGCCAAACCGTCGGCACCGCTGCCTCGTCAGCGCCGTCGCGACGGACGAATACAGACTGGTGCGTATGTGCCGTATTTTTATTACGGTTAATAATAGTTCAATTTCAGTAGCAGTATCGCTTATGCCAGTTGGCCGGTGTCGTGTATGGAAAGCCGTTAGCGCGAGCTCTCTGCTCCTACGAGAAAGGTACGAGCGTCAATGCGCGGTGTGTACGGTATTTTTTTTTTTCCAAGCTCAGAGCGCTTTGACGCCGATTTGACGAAGTCGGCGACGAGCGGTGGCATGTACCAGGAGTGAGCTAACGTAAGGGTCCCTGCCGTAATCACTTCCTCGGAAATTACTTCCGTAATTACTTCCTTTAGCTCCCTTTCTCCTCCGTTTGCAAAGTTCACAAAACGTAGCCACTTGCTTCGGCGAGGTTCGTCATTGGGCAGCGCATGAAAGGAGATCTCTTCACCGGCGGGGATGTCGCACTCCCTCGACGATTTGCCCGTACTACATGGGCATTTCAGGACGCAGCAACGAAATTTCATTGTAAAGTACTCGAACAAAGTGAAGTTTTCAGTGGTTGTAAACTGAAAACGAGCTCGTAACGACAGCAGCAAGCCAACACGACCACCATTCCGAAACTTCTGCGACGAGTGGCACTATCTCGTCGCTGGTTGCTGTTCCTTACTCCCCTCGTTTCTATTTTTACATTTTTCTGGTTGGCGATTTGACGCCAACCTCCTGTAAAGGGATTAAGATACCAAGAAAGGTCGTGGCTGTGCGTGCTAGAACGGTTTGTTGGCCCCGAAGAGCCTCGAAACCGAAAATTCGTCTGCGCGACGGCGAGATGTCCAGCTCGGCCGGCGGTAGTCTCGTACGCATTGGCGTACATGTTTGCGTGCTCGTTCGGAACTTCAACCGTTTACTCCACCGATCTTAGTGTCATAAAATGCGTGTGCAGTATGTGTAACGGGCATATTGCTCACTATGCAAACTGGTAAGCCCTGCCTAACTTGCGTTTGCTTTAGCCCGTCTCCACTAATCTCAGAGCATTCTAGTATGACATCATAGGTTCTGTTACTGGAAATGAGCTAGTGGGTCGCATCGTTATTCAATTTTTTCCTTATTATGTAGCTTATTTAAGCGAAGTTTGCGTTACAAGTGGTGTCAGAATGGTTCTAACGAGACAATCTTTCGAATGAACCAAACTTGTGTTTTCTCTGCATGGCTCCTTTAACTCGGACTTTAACTGCAGGCACAATAAATGTTTTTTCCAATCCAATTCAATTTGTGATATTTGCCACCGTCGGTATTTCGTTGCGGCGAAAAAGTGGTCACGCAAGACCTGAGCGCGTTCAACGTGAAGCTGTCGTACAAGACACTGCGTCGCTTCTCGGAATTCCGCGGACGTTTTCGAGACGGCGTTGACAGCACTCCACCAACGACTCCTGCCTCCTCCTTGACCGCGAACACGGTCCGCGAGCCAATCCCGAGCGTATCTGCGACAAAGGCGGCAGTATCTTCCACGGTGCAATTCGGCTCCCTGGCCCGCCAGAAGTCGTAGCAGTGAAGGATCTGTTTCCGCGCAGTGCTGTTGAGCACTTGCCGCTCTTGTTCTTCTTGCTTAAGGTCCTCGGTGTAGCGATTCAAGCTCCACGTGGCTCACCCGGCAAGAAAGAATCGCATGCCGATTTCACCAAGTGGGGATTCATTACGGAAGAAAAGCCACACAACGCACTCAATGAGGGGCGCGCGGTGCAAGTGGTGTTGTCAGTGTTGGCGGCATACCATTGGCGGTGAGCGCGAACACGGGCGGCGCTGCGAAGCGCGCCTCAGTGGCGTCGGCTTAGGGATTCTCGCATCTGTCGTCTGCTTCACTGGGGCTCGCTCTTCCTGCTGTTTCTTTGCGCGCGGTTGACTTTTGATGCTTGTCCGCACCAGCTTTTGCGTACGCGCAACTTTTTATCACAATAAAAAACGTAAAATCGCGCACTCTAGCTGAAGGTGTGATTTAAAGTAAAGTTTTTGATGCCGCTCCTGAAGAAACACTGCCAGCGTCGCCCCATTCCTGCGAGGCCGTTCCTGTGCGGAACGCGCGAGGAGTCGAAGCTAGGCGTCAGCTTCAGCATCAAGCAATCTTTCGAAGAAATGGAACAGCCAGAGTTTACTAACCGACAGCAGCGAAAATACAAGACCAAAACAAATTCCAGGTCTTCGGGGCTGTCGATTTTGGCAGAAGGCATTACGATTCCCGATAATCGTATGTAAGGTAAAGTCACTCCATAGTGTTCTATCACATCACTTTGGTTTGTCGTAGCATGAAAGTATGCCGAAATGCACTATGGGGCGCAAAAAAATGTAGGTTGAGTACCAAATAACGTACGGAGTCTATAGGCGCGTGCTGTTTTTTATGCCAGGCTTCTAATCAGTTTGGAGGCTTATTCAGCAAAACGAGTCACGTCTATGGTAAAAATATTGTGACATTATACTTCCTCAGACCGGTACATTTCGGTACATTTCCCACCGCCATATCTTCCCAATATTCAGGTATGAGTTATAGTAAAACTCCACTCAAGAGGAGGAGGAAGCGCAGGAAGAGAAAACTTATTTAACAGTAAAGTCGAACTGGTTAGTGGGTACGCTCCTCAGTCCAGGACAAGAGGGTATGAATAATTTCATTGAATTCATCGAATGTCATCCCGAATAGGCCAAGATTCGTTCTTTACGCCTGCAGGAGTTGCAAAACAATGAAGTGCTGCTTGGACGTATTCACTGGTTTCGATTCTTGTTGTACTGAAACCCGGCACGTATACGATCTATTTATATCAAGCATTTAAAACTGTTATTATGAGTGTTCAGGCCGAGATTGAGTTCTTTACGATAACGATAATTACGATAGAAATTCGGGGCACGCAAGCCGCCTTCGAGTACTCGACAACGTTGCCTCCGCCGTTTCGCGATGGCTCATTGCATTCTCCTTGCATTTTCATGTTAATAAACAATGCACGCTGCGGATATGCACCTTCTTGTACGCGGTCAAAACAAAATCCAATTTCTGAAGAAGGTAGTGTATGCCTTACAGCCCAAATAAAATATTCACAAGAACTTCGTGAGCTTTCCAAACATCGCGAACCACCTAATAGGACATTTGTGACGGTGCAGAAAAATTAATCCGTTAGGCACAGAAAAAACATTCATCTGATAAAATTCAACGACAACGAAAGGAACTTTAGGGAAGCCTACTCATTTTGAATATTTACCGAAGAGCTCTGAGCAGTGAACCTCGCAAATAAGCTAGAGAGGACGAGTTACACACGATTTCTGACCGATGCTCTGAAGAAAGTTGGTCTTTCGGCCCTCGTGCGTTGCAAACTTGTGCGGGTTACGGCTGGAAATTATTCTGACAAGTCAGAAGCTGGCAAAATAACTGAATTACTGTAAATGTGGTTTTAATGCGCTAAAGCATCAAAGCTGGCGACTTCTAGCACAGGCATCGGTGCTACTAACAAACGGACGACAGCGGCGGGAGTGCAGCAGCGGCGCGAGTGTAGCAGACGACAGCGGTGAGAGTCCCTAAGCCGACGTCAGAGCCAGGGGACGCCACTCAAACATGTCACCGCCAATACATACGCGAATGCGCCAAAACATGACGTAGAAACTAATTCGCGCGCAACCTACCTGACACGTTCTTGAGGGAAAATGGCTAAAAACACTGCGTTATGCAGCGATGTCAACTAAAAAAATGAAAACAATTATATACATTCTCCCAAAAGCTAATTTCGTTTTTTAGTAGGTTCCATTTTTTTTTTTCTCTGCCGCACCACGTTTTCCGTAATGATTTATTTTTTAAGTTTTTTGTGTGTACCTTCTAACTAAATAGTTCTTCATGCCGTAAAAATAAATCGATATGGATATAATTCCCTTCTTTATAGTGATCATTTACAGTCAAAGCAACATTATCATTACGGAACTATATTCTAAATCGCGGAAGTCTCCAAGGCGACCGCATCACGCCCGTGGGCGGAGCTTCTCCTATAGAGTTACACTGTCAACAACTATAGACAGAGCTCTCTGTTCATATTTTTAAAAGTTTTTGTCACATTCTGTCCTTTAGAGGTGAATATAAATGAAAATATCATAAAATAAAACCTAGATGTCCTTGGAAAGAAAGCCACAGTAAACCGCTCAGACAAGAACAATGGCTGCGACTTGGCTCAGCTAACCCTTGGTAGGCAGAGCGAAAGCTTGGTTTAGCCTGGTAAAGTCTTGTTTTCACTAGGTTGACCTTTGATGGCTGTGATTGTAATAGTCATCTTTAAGCCAGGTCTGACGGCTGGGCCTAGGTCGGTGGCTAAACATGACTGTGATTAGGATTGGGTAGACACGCATCGCTAGCTTTGCGGGGTTGGCATTCTGGACCCTCCCAAGTGAAGCAGCCCGCCAGGCGATATCCACGGGGTGGTCAGACGCCGCTTGCCGACGACGGCTCAAAGCCTTCCGCTCCGCACAACGTTCACGGAAGACTGCCTGGCCTCGCTCTCATCCATGGCTAAGCTCGCACTGAATAGGCGAGCGCGCCGCTCCTCTTAAGCCCGTTCTACATGGTGCGTTTTTCGTCTGCGAATTCGGTGGAACGAACATTCGCACTTGCGAAGTTAGCAATGCCTGGAAATGTGTCTACATGGCCTGCGAACGTCACGATTTTCGCATTTCAGAGGCACGTTGTTTGCAGACCGGCCGAGAGCAAATCTTTGTTGTGATTTAAAAAAAAAAAGGTTTTATTTTACTTCCTGGAAGTTTCTTTAGACTGCATTGCAGTAAATATGGGTTTATTTGCGGTTTCTTACAACAATCGCCAATTATTTAGCAATATACGCGCACATAGCAGAGAAGACAAACACAGCAAGCCACCCTGGGTTTGCTTTTTGTGCGTGCCTAGCACACCTCGACTTGCCTCGGAAAGTTCTTCTTGGGTTCTTCTGTACTTCGTTCCTGCCGTGATGTTCGCCACTTGCACGAACACCGTGTAAGCATTCATTAAAAACGGCGCGCGACATCGAGTTGTGAACGCGCGTGCGTTTGTTTTGGTTGTTTTGGTGCGCCCGCGTTTATGCCGCGCTTAGACAAGCAACGCCATCTGGTTGCTAAGCGTGCAACCAGGGAGGCCGTGACGTTCACATAGCTGTGTTCTTCTTGGCCGCAGCCCCTCTACGCCGCGCGAGCGGCGTTCGCGGGGGGTGCTCGGCCATTCTAAACATTTCGCACTTTGCCGCAGCAACGAAAAAAGGTCGTTTTGCCGCACGAGCGGCGCCGCATCTGCGAATTCGCAGAGAAAATCGCTCCATGTAGAACGGGCTTCAGCTAGACGCGCGGCGGGTCACGTGATCAGGCGGCGACCCAGCTGCGGGGAGCGCATGCGCCAAGCCGGTGGCGGCAGTTAGCGCTTGCGGCGGCGGCAGAGCTCAGTGCGGCGAATCGTGTGATGTGTTGCCAAGGCTACGGCGCAGCCGCGGTCAAATGAAAGTCAAATTGCTGGCGACGGTGAAACTCGGCTCGACTAGGTCAGCAAAGCTTTGCTTTAAAAGCGCTTAACAAGCTGAAGTTTGTTTTTGGCCTTTTCTAATAGCATAGAGGCTATCAGGAAGAGACCCGCCCTCACGACGAAATATTTTAGGTCTAGAGTTAGTTGTTTAGTTGTTATGAACGCAAAATAATGCCATAAACAACAAGCCTGGCCTGCAAAGGAAGGCAAGAAACTAAGTCAATTGCACATTACTGGCTGCCGTAGTGGTATATATTTTCACTGCGCCGTGGAGTAATTAACGGCGCTAATGAACCAATGCTTGGAGTAGATGACGATGTGCTTAAACAACATTGCTCGTAACCGCACGCTAAAATTGTGTCTACAATTTCAATACGGTTGTTGTAATGATTTAATGATTACCACAGCGGACATCCTCGTTTCAAGAAAATGGAATAGCAAATCCTTTGCCGGCTCTGATTAGACTTATCGACATGCGCCTACAGCCGGTTTTAAAACACATATAGTTTTTATGTTTACACAATTACTAGAGTCGCATTGTTCATTCGCGCATAGTTCAGCTGACTTTGTAGCGTAATTAGATTTCCCAGTTGGTTGCATTTTCTGAACATTATTCTAAAGTTCACAATTTCGGACCTTCAGAATGCGCATTATTAAACTGGTGAAAGTCAGGGCAATTGTTATAATGTCAGATATCCATTAGGCGGCGGCAACTTGTTTATTGACCTCTTTTCTTGCCTTAAAGTTAAATTTTGTGTGAAAACAGGGTTCAGGCCGACGGCAAAGTAGACTGAGCGAAATGCTGCCGTCACTGCACCACCATTGGATGGCCACGACCATGTGATAATTCTGCTGGCATATATTTTTTTCGGAGTGGGTTGTGGAGCCCGGGCGGCAGTTTTGCGCTGACTGTTCAGGTTGTTTCACGACGCTCGCGTGAAATTCTGATACGATCTTTACATCAACTTCCAAAGTAGGTGTGGGGATTTTGTGCACTGGAAGCCGGCACTTCGGTATGTAGGGATATTTTGTGTTTTGCCGGTAGTCTGTATTTTACTATCTTCCGCGCTGCTGTATTGTTTATGAGCATGCTTTATCCGTATGTATCTTAAGCCGAGACCTCACCTAACCTCACCTAATCTCACCTAATTTGACCTAACTCAACCCAACCTATAAAGGCAGGTCTCGAATGAACGTCAGAACTCCAAATATAATGCCGCAAGCGAAACTAGCCGGAGACCTGTATTACCCAGTACCGAATTTCTGAATTACAAAAAACCTAAGTAAGGTGAAAAAAAAGCAGAAGGAACGAGGTTAGTAAAAAGAAAAAAAAAACGTTTGCAGGAGGTACAATCGGATCAGCGACTTTCTTTCCGAGTGATCAGCAACCAGTGTCCTAGCCACTGCGCCGTGCAACTGCACATGGAAAACCTATGCTCACATGCAGAAATACCGGTCACAATGATGCAAACCCGTTAAACTAATCAGGAGACAGTGCCGGCCAAATATTCCCACGGACTAAAGTGCCGGCTCCCGGCAATGTATTAATGTGCACTTTTCTAAAACATGCGTGTGTTCATCTGCAGGATTTCGAATTCTTGGAGGGCGACGTTTCGAGAAATTGTGTTATCGAGCTGAAGAAATTACTTACGTGAGTCACGACGTAAAGATTCGATTCGGTGTTGCAACGAACAGAATTTCCCGAGAATGAGCTCGAACACAGCAGGAGTGACCGCATCTTTCAATAGGCATTGGGAGATTCTTCTTCTTCTTAACCTCAAGGGTGATAATCCTCATTCTGTTGTTTGAGCTGTTGACGGCACGTACTCACACGGAGCCTTCCCACTCATAAAGCACGCAATACACGCGAACGGCCTTCATTTTGAGTTAAAAATGCTTCTAGTCACAATACGTTAGCACATCCGCAGATAGAGTGATAATTGCTATGAATAACCCGAATCCACTAAGATAGCGTAAGTACAAACATTAACGCTTGGGGCACCGGTCAGAGGAGGCCAACTGATGTAGATGGACGATTTTGGTATAATAGACAATCTTATCACTGAAGAGCACAATTATAGGACTTCTAAGGCCTCCTTCTGATGTAGTGACTGGGAAAGCATTGCTGTTGTATTTTGTAACCGATATCCACCCTTCACAGCTACTGTTGAGGTAGACGGTTCAGAGTCCATCACCGCATACGACGCACTGATGAGATCTGTAGAACAAGTGTAGCGTGTAAGGCAGCGCGTTCATTCTATGCACAGTAGTGACATGGTGCCTGCCGTGGCGCGGGTCCAGTGGTGCACGAGTGGCTTTTCCCTATCATCATCGTCATCGTTGTCGTCGTCATCATCACGACGACCACTACCACCACCATCATCATAATCATAATCACCACCATCATCATAATCATCCTTTTCCCTTTGCGATAGTTTCTTCCTCTTTCGGTTACTATGGCTGAGAGGCTTGTCCGATCGCCCCTGTTAGATTTACAGATACTCTGCTAGCGGGAACGTGCATTAGTGCTCCCCTAATTGCTACTTGTGCAACTACCATTCTCGCATTTCTCCTCTAGTACTATGTACATGTCTATGACACACGCTACTACTAGAGTCACTTATGCGTCGAGGCCAGCTTATATGTCGAACGCCACCACCCATTCGCTAGATTCATTTTCACCGGGATTCCACATATTGACGGCGTGGATAAATCGGCGTAACGGAAATCTTTTGCACCCAAGCACTAGTGCTTTTGGCCGGTGTTTTTCACATACAGCCTCAAGGCTCCCGGAGCGACGTTTTGACCGGTGTCTCTCACATCTAAGCACGCGCACATCACCGGCTGCCCCTTTATGCGTGCATGGGTTGCTGGTCGTAGATTTCAACGTGGACGATTCACGGATCGATGCGACCTGACTGCTGTCCTCCGTGGCAGAGTGGTTTGGGTTGGTATGTTACACCAGGTGGTGTTAGTTACATGGGCAGTAAGATGCCCAAGACACGGGAGGGAAACGGACAGCCACATCTTCGTTGGCTACCATAAGCTATATTCCTTCCAATTTTCATTTAGCTAATTAGCTAGGAAGTAGTGCATTTCTTGGACTGCGCCATCCTTCTTCGAAAAGTGTAAGGGCACTGAAGTTATGCGGAGGTGGGAAATTGGGTTTTTTGTCATTTGTGTGTTTCCTTTCCGTATTCCTCTTTCGAGACGTTTCTCCCCTACTGAAACGTTCCATATATGCGGAATTATGGGAATACGGAGTTCATACGGAGTGTTACGCCCCCAAGCGTAATGAAAGTAGATATTAGTGCCACAAACAGAGGAATCATATGAGTTCGCACCGTATGCACGTTTGGCACTGTTTTCATGGTTTTATCTCCAATAATAAGCAAAATGACTCTCCGTATGAATTCCGCATACTCCGTATATATGGAATTCATACGGACAATATTTTCCCGGTTCTAGTGATCATACAGGCGTAAAACAAGTGCCAAATTTTCTCACAGGTATACACGTTTTTATTTTCAGGTGCTTCTCAAAAACCTTCTTTGTTTTGTGGCTGCTTTGTGTCTAGCTACCAATGTACTCCGCATTCCCATAATTCCGTATATACGGAACGTTTCAGGAGGGTCGTTTCGTAATTCTACTATCTGTACACGTGGCTTCATTGGATGGGGACTCTGTGGCTGCACCACATAACATGGCTTGATCGGCCACCGTTTACGTTTTTGTGCGTTTTCAAAACTGACGTGACTGCGATTTTTGCCACTAAATTACCGGTTGCAATGAAAAACCTTGATTGTTAGTCAGCGCTCGCGTTTCTAAATTCTTTTCCTTCGTCCTCGTCTACGCCCTGTTTTTTCGTCAGAATGAAACAGAACCAACTAGCGCGAGTTCAAACCTTAGTCAGATACATTTCGGGCGTCACTTGCTGAAAAGCAAGTAGCTACGTTGGCTCTAGAGCTACTAAATAAACAACCTGATCTAGTTGCTCAAGTTTGCTCGAAAGAGGTTGTCCGCAAAAACGTTAAGAAATTCCAGTTTCGCGACGAGGGCAGCTGAAACTGATCCAGTTTTGCAGCCAGTTCTCAGGAAAAGATGACACGCAGTTAAGCTTCTTGTGGCATGCAGTTGATGCAATATTTTCGACGTCTGATTCATACCTTAGTAGTTGTGCGTCCTGCTTAAGTTGCACAGCTGCTGTGAGTTTAAATTTCGTGTGTGGTGGAGTTTTTGAAGCCGGTAGTCTTTCTTAAGCTACCTAAACACGAAAATTTGGTCCGTCCGTCCGCCTGTCCGTTTGTCCGTCTGTCCATTTGTCCGTCCGTCCATCTGTCCATCTGTCTGTCCATCTGTCCGTTTGTCCGTCCGTCTGTCTATCTGTTTGTCTGTCTGCCAGTTTGTCCGTCTGTTTGTCCGTCTGCCCTCTTTCTGTCCATCTCTCCGCTTGTCTTTCCGTTTGTCTTTCTGTTTGTCCGTACGTCTGTCTATCCGTTTGTCAGTCTGTCTGTCCGTCTCCTCCCTGGTCTCTGGGTGAATTGTAGAAATTAAACCACAGGTAGTTGAATTACCCTGCCTATCCACTGCCACTATGCTCATGGCCGCTCTGTCTGGGTATTCCGCGGCGTCGACGTAGAACACTTGTTTCCCCTCTCGAAGGCGGCGATGGAGAGCAGCCGGCCTGGCTAGGCGTCAAACAACGTTGTATACCGACTGCATATTTCGAGGAAGTGGAGATGTACGGATATGCACCCGCTGTGAGTCAGTAAGCATCGCCTTTTTCCCTCTGATGGGAGGTAATGTGGAGCTGTTGAAGGATAGTGCGCCCCGTTTCGCTACTGGAGAGCCATGGAAGTTCTGCTATTCTCTGCGCCTCAAGAAGCTCTTCAAGGCTATTACGGATGTTCAGATGCTTCGAGATGTTCTGAGAAGCGGCGATGGGAATTCCAATCACCTGTTTGTAAGTTGAATTCCAAGCACCTGTTTGTAAGCTTTCCTAATAATGCAGTTGAGTTTACATTCTTGTTCAGCTTTTTTGAGAGCCAGAAACGACGCGCCATAAGTAATTCGTCTGATAATAAATGCCTGCACAAGCCGTACGAGGTTTACTTCTTTGAGGCCATGATGCCTATTTGCGATCCGAGAGATGAGGTGTCTTATTTGTGTCGCGCTCGAGTGTAGGGCTCGAATGGTTTCTGAGTTGAAGCCATCAGCTTGTATTGTGAAGCATAGTACCCCGATGCACGGAACTCGCAGAATATTGTGACCTTGTACTTGCAGGTGAATATCTGCCCGTGAATCGAAGGTTGGTAGCAAGTAGTTCTGACTTTTGCGGAGAATACTCAAAACCTCGAGGGGTTACGTAATCATGGACAATGTCAACAGCTTGTTGGAGCT
Organism: Haemaphysalis longicornis; assembly: GCF_048455015.1. Classification (NCBI taxonomy): domain Eukaryota; kingdom Metazoa; phylum Arthropoda; class Arachnida; order Ixodida; family Ixodidae; genus Haemaphysalis; species Haemaphysalis longicornis. The sequence goes on along the minus strand of NW_027526203.1, from coordinate 302,692,986 downwards.
TCTCTTGAATATCGCCATCCCTGCCTCGACATCCATAACGTCACATCATCGGCATATAAACTATGTTGAAGGTTTGCCAAGGAATTGAGTAACTTCGGAAGTTTAATCATGGCCACGTTGAACAAGAAATGGGGCAGAACGGAGCCCTGTGGAGTTCCCCTACTGCCCATCGTAATAATTTCAGATTACAGTCCGCCAACGACGAGCCGGCTGTGAGGTTGGAAAGAAAGTCTGATGTAATTATACGCTCGTTGACCCACGCCGAGATCAGCAAGGTTGGCCAGGATATCGTCGTGGCGGATCACACACAGATTGCTACGCACACTATGACAATTCCTCAACCGGGGGTTCCAGCCGTGCCTGAGTGCTGGAGATGATTGTTTTGCGCTAATTTGAAGCGAAGCTTCTATGCCTTACTGATGGCGTTGGAAGTGGGAACGCACTGCAGGAAAGCCAACTTTGCACAATGGGTTTCCCAAAACGGGAATGATGATAATAAGCGAAGACGCGTCAAGCGGGGGTGGTGGTGGTGATTTATTAACAAAGGAGGGAAGAGAAAAGGCCTGGGGATATTGTTGAACTCAACGGGGAGTTCACCCTCATACGACCCAGTCCAGGGAAGGGGATTGCTTTTTCACTATCTTTATCTAAAGAAAGGGTTTTTTTTATATACCACTATGTCGCCTCCAGAGCTCTATGGCAATGACATACATTGTCCTCCTAGATCGACTACACAAGAAGGCCTTAACAGAAGACTGTCTGTGCAAGCTCCGCTGAAGAATGAAGAAATACCATCATATTTTATCGAACAATTATTAAGTATTTTTAGAGACAGTTTCCTTTCCTTCCTGTTAATGACCTGGCTGAGTTGACCTGCATAGTCGAGGACTCTAAGTCAATCCCCTTAAATGAGGATGCACCATTATCGAATTTCACTGTTAGTGCCGCTTTTCGAGGCTCATCACAATCGTCGTCACACACGAGCGCTCTTACTCATCGACAAGTGCAGGAAAGATGCGTCCTACTGGGGCAGGAGGAAGTCATGAGACAATGGCCATCGAGCCCTGCGAGCCCTCTCCCGCTGATAAAGCCGATGCACCGCCGTCGCCTCCCAGCGTGAGTTGCGCTTTGTCTTCCCTTCACCCGCTGAAGGTGCTCGCTTCGGTGCCTGACCATTGGAACGATGTTTGCAAATGTTTCCGTAAAGGCAAGTAATACTCTAGGCATGCGAAATGGGTCAGCCTTGACCTACCTTCTTCAGGCTGCCTTTTTGCCTCGGTTGTTCACGTACACATCAGAAGCGCACGGGAATGTGTGCGCGGGTATGTTTATGCGCTAAGGGCGCCCTGGGATTCTAAATCAATCATTAGACCTTAAACTGCAACGAGTTTCATACACCAGGTGTAACTTCGGCCTGTAAAAACCCTAACTCCATGGTTGTTATGTTTATGCACGCAGCAGAACAATGAAATGCCTTCCAGGTTTTAGCAATGGTAAGGCCGAGGATGTTTGCATTGTGCAGGCTACAGGGAGCCCCACGAAAAGTTCATCAATTTTAATGGTCGATTTTCGATTACAGATTCCATACAACAACCAAACTTTAAACAACAAAAGAGGTCATTTTCTAGTTGTTTTTATGTGTACCTCTGGGGCATATTCCATTTAAATTAGCCAGTACCCCGCCCATGCAGGAAAGCCGCCATAGGTTGTCCTTGAATCTCGCATTCGTTCCCGCAACTGTCGATGATGCACGGGAGTGTTTATGGGCGCAACAGATCAGGGAAGTATATCGCCCTCGAGGCTGTACCAGGAGTAAAACAAGCCCACCGAGAATCTTTAAGACGTGCAGGGGTCATACGGCTCTTTTAAAACTAATTGAAAAAAGGGCGTTGCAACAATAAATGAGCATCTTAAAAAATAGTTTTGGCGAAACACCTGGCTTGACTGCACTGAAACTTTGCTCTAAGGTCGCATTTTGCGTATCTTTTTGTGAAAATGCAGGCATCCACATTGCCATACTTTTTTGTGCATTCTAAGAAAAACCATTTTTGTTTTATGGGTGAAGACTAAGCATTTTGGGTTCGTTGCATGTATTTGCATAGGGAACTATTTTTCCGGCCAGCTTTTCTCCTATAGGCGAAAAATGGTTTATAATCGAATCGTAAAAAACGAGAGAACCCGTGCCGCTTGTGCTGTTCTTAAACAAATTAACAATGTAGAGCATCAATTCCGACTTCCGTTAGAAGTCTCAGCGGGGAGAGTTCAGGGGTTGCTGAACGAAAATTGTTTACAATAGTTTTCGATGTGCTATTATGGTTGCTTATGAATAAACGAGACGTTTCGAGGAACAGGAGCGGTCGCTGTGTATTTTATTGATGCATGTTTTTTTTTTATTGGAGCATACCAGAGGAGACGTAATTTGAACAAATGCTTTTTTTACTGCTTCTCAGATGGCTGCTATTGAACGTGGGGAGGAACCACAACTCGTCCAGGCCTACGTGAAGGACCCGCTGGAGCAGCTTAAAGCGAATCCCAATTATCTCACTACGGGCCAGGGGATCGCGACCGCTACCGAGACGGTATGTTACTGTATACAGGGAGGTAATGGGCCCAGGGAACGCATGTTGCACATGTCAAATCACCGCGGCGACCAAGATAACGGCGTGTGCAGGCAGGAGGACGAGGCAAACAAACCCGCAGCTGGGGTTCCAAACTACGCCAGTGTAAGTGGCTTCGTGGTAAACTGTTTTCGTCTGCGGCCAGGTTTTCCCGCCTGCAGGGTAAAAGCCTCTTTATTACATAGAACCGATCCCTACACCATTTCCGTACATTTTTTATTCGCTAATGCCATGAACACAATTAACAAGCGACAGTCAGAGAGATTTAAAATTACTCCGGATACGCGGTAAAGTGACCATCGGCAATAGGTCGGGCTACGCCATCGGTGACAAATTCCATGTTTCGAAAGGGGCATCTGGCGTAACTTATAAATCGTCTTAAAGCAGCCGGCGAGTAGCGGCGTAGCGAACCCATTTGCTTTTCCTGTTTTTCATGCGACAGCCTTGCGAGCGTCATCTTATTCCGGCTGAATGTTGGCGGCATCGATCACGTCATTGACTTCATATTCTTCAAGGAACGCGATTGATGTGCCCTTGCTTAAGTGCTGGTACTCTTCGTAGAAATTTGTGACAAAACCTTTCTTCGCTTAACGCGCACAAAGTTTTTTGCGACGAAGACACCACGGTCGAGAAGCAAGCTCATAGGTCGTCGTCCGCCATAGCGTCGGCTTCAGCATATCGACAGTAGGCGGTCACCATCAGGCTTTCACGAGAAGTGACGTGGTCATCGTCGATCCTTAGATCAGTACATTGTTCGGTGATGGGTTGCTGTGTAACGATCGGCGAAGAAAGTTATTGATTTTGACCGGAATAAATTACTGCGCCGTGCTTTGTCGAAAAGTGCATTCGACAATTACGTCGCAGGAGCACTCGGGAGTCGGGGAGCCGTTTTTAAGGTGACGCATGATCTGCATATTCCGCTTGGCGCGAACAGATGTCCTCCTGCTGTGCTTATGCGCGGATTGTCCTATGTTGTTTTTTCAGCTTTAAGTTCAAATTCGAGTCTGTGCGTGGGGGTTGCATTTGTGTGAACTCGTTCTTTCTGTTAAACTGTGTGTTCGGCGCTGCTGAGGAAACCAAAGGACACGCCATGGTATATGCACACAATGTCATTTTTGCGCGCAATATTCTGCGTGCAAGAAACCTCAAAACTTGCTACGGAGTCTCGACTGCAGCTTGCACTGAGAATGTAAACGACTGCAGCGTAAGTGCATGCAGTGAAGCGGTAAGAAGAAAATAAAATCGCGTAAAAATGATGACCCCTAATAAATATGACATAATGAGTGACAAATTATTTTTGGTAACATAACATAGCAACATTTCGCGACGCTTGACGGGCCACGTCTGCCGTACCAAGCAACAAACTTTGCCTTCTGGTTTGGCGCAGCGGTTTTCCCCAGTGCGAGAGTGTTTATGTGTACGCTTGGAAAATTTTATTTGCGATTTCTCTGAACTGTCCCCGCAGGTGGGAACGGTTGTCCTGATGGTGCTGTACCTGCTGATGGGGCACTCTATCACGTACCAGTGGTACGCGCACGCCGCCTTCTTGCTGAGCTTCACCTACTGCCTCAACAACACGCTCATCATCATCTCGGGCATGGCCTCGCCGCACACCCAGCACCACCTACCACTCACTTTCTTTGTACGTCCAATTACACTGCCGCACCGCTTCGGGCGGACAAACAAGTCGGCTTCGATAACCTATAACTGACACAATGCCGAACGGCGTGTTTTCGGACTTTCGGGAGCAAGTTTAAAGGCTCCCTGGTCCCACATTCTTAGCATATTTTCTACTCATGGGTACCGTCCAGAATGGACGACTTGCAGCTTTTCCAACTTAGCTCAGCGCAAAAGGGAGAAAAAGGTTAGTTAAGCACAGTCCAGTTAAGCACAGCCATCTGCTGAAAAGGTGCTGCAGCCCATAAACGTTTCATGCTACTCAGCGGTTCTCAGCTCAGTTGGAGTCGCCGGCGACCTCCGTAATAGTACGCTCCCCGGCTCGCGCCCTTCAGGGGGCGTAAACTTTCTAAGCGGTTTATAAACCCGCTGTTAGCTGCACACGCGCGCAATCCGCTTCGCGCATTGCTGCGGGGACGAACAGCCAGTACGAACGAGAACCTGATATGCAGTAGAACGGACAATTGGGCAAGTTGGTAGCTGTTAAGGTGGAAGCGCTCACTCAACAGGGACGAAAGTAGAAAAAACAGAGACGACACGGCGGTAACTCGCAACTATTTGTCTATTGAAAAGAACGACAAATATATACTTTCAACATCTCACGGGGTGCGTTCACCTCGCCCAAGATAAAACCATGAAAGTCACTTTTTGCAGAAATTAAATACGTACGGGTGTACACGCGACAGTCGAATTGTAAGGGCATTAAAACAGCACAACCATAACATGTCAAGAAACCGCTGCGATTGCAATGAGGGGCACACATAAAATATTCTTTGTCTGTTATAAAAATTGACGGGGCACTAACACATCTATCTCCGGACCTTTTAATGTGAAATGCTTCTATCAGCTCTCGAGAGGTTTTATCTCGATGCCGTGACAAAACTGTTCCTAATGCCACATGCCTTCCGTCTGCTTTTCCAGCCGTGAGCGGAGTGCAGGATTCATAAGAAAAATGACAAAGCAAAGAAAAAAAGTTGCCGGCGATATCTACGTATGGGCGGTCTTAAGATGTAAACTCCGACGGCCAGAGAGCGTTTTCTAACGCAGTTGCTGTATTTACGACCTATGCATCACGCGCACTGAAGGTCAGCGAAGAGGAAAAGGCGGAGCACTGGGAGAGAACACTGCCCAGCTTGGAACCTGATGGCCAGCTTTGGCTGGTGAAGGGAGCCCAAGAAGCCGGATGGTCTCACGGGGTCCAGGAATAAGGACTCTTCCCCAAGGAAAACTGCTTCATAGGGACGTTTATTCCGTCTCCTCCTCGTATCAGGAAGGGTTTTTAATCACCCTGGCCCACACTCTCAGAAAAAATTCTCCCACCTCCCCTCGCGGGAACCCCTGTGTAGATGCGACGCATACGGGGTTCCGTTGTTGTTTCCGTTAGGTTGATTCTCCCATCGCGTGAAACGTGCCGTGAACCCCCTGCCCCGGCTATGACACAACACAATCCAACACAATCCACTTTAATCCAATCCAATCCAAGCCAATCCAATCCAATCCAATCCAATGCCCCTTGCGAGAGAGCGTTCGCTATCGGAGAGGAGAGGGGGTGAGCGGCGGAGAGCGCAGCTCGCGCGGCGAGGAGAATGGGGGAGGGGCGGACGACAACGACGCCGACGCTGCATGGACAAGGCGAGTGAATGAGATGCAGTCGCATCTAAAAAGGGTGTGGTAGTTTCTCCCTTAATGGTTAAACAGGAATGCATCATATATTGCTCCCTAAGAGGTAGAAAGATTCTCGAGGAACGCGTTTCTACCCCTAGGAGTGGAGGAAGATTTCCCCCTTTCGTGAGGTAATGGAGGAGCGTTCCTCCCCTCGCAGCGTCACCCAAGCAAGGCTTGTCATGCGAAAAAGGCCTAGCGAGCTGATCGGTTTGAGGATTGAGGAAGTACAAATACGTAGGTTACTGTGGTTGTGTGCGCTTAAAATGCGCTAAAATAACCAAGAAATTACCTACCGAGCACCAGAACTGCGGTTAGCAAGCGATGTCGCCAATGGTATATGCGCGACTTGCATTCGTCTCTCTGCGCGCCCCGCCTACGCGTTCAGAACGAACGCGCCGCCGTAAATACAGTAGAAGTCGTGCCGATTGCTTTCAAAATGCCGCCTTTATTTCCGAAAGGCTCGTAATCCCGCCGTTCACCGCACACGAGATCACAAGCATCCAATGGCCGCTTGAGAACAACCAGTAGTTGCTAGTCGCCTCACCTTGCTACAACCGATGCATCAAAACGCGGATCGTCTGCAATCGTAAATCTCAGCGCAAAGGCAATGCAGGCAACACGAAAAACGTATCCGTCGCTGTCGCATCCTCGACAATGCTCGCCCTCTAGCGTGCTCGAAGTAAAGCAATCGTAAACGTTTTAAAATGACCGATAGATGACGCAAAAAAAAGTAGGGGAGGGGAGGGGCAGCTACTAAGCATCACCATCAGTGGGCACTTACATCAAGGCGTTTCCTTGGTTTCCTTTATGGATAACGTATATTATTATGCCAACATCACGGAGGCCGCTTCTGTGGCTTAATTAAGATGTAAGCTTAAAAGGGTGCGGCTGCGGATTAATTGTTTGTGAGTTTGAGGAGGTGTCAGTGCACTGTTTCAGAGTGTTTATTCTCTGGTGCTTAAGCCGGACTGAACATTTTTGCTGTTTGCGAGGACAGAGAGTGAGAGAGAGAAAAAAACGTGTTAAAAACGGCGCAAAACATAACGCAGAAAGCCAGATGGCCCCGTCCCAAAGCGATGTTGCGGCGCTGAACATCGGAGCAGCAGACGGCGCCCGCAACCGGATGTTCTTGCAGGCGTAACCGAGAAGCAAGGCATCATGGGCATTCACACTCGCGTTGTGCGAGGAGGTCGACGAAACGAGGGAGAATCGCGGCTCGGGCGAAAATGTCATGTTTTGGTTTGCAATATCTCCACTAATACTCACCGCTGTAACAAAATTCTTGAAGGGAGTTGAATACTCGACCATGCGAAAATGTTAACAACCATGCGATGGCAAAACCTCTTACAGGGCCCATTTAAAACTCGCAATTTTACAGCGGCGCTATCTCACGCTAACCTCCCATAGTTCAAGCGAAGCTTGCAATAAGGAATTTGAACCTGTGATGCGTGTATGCTAAACCCCGTACAGTAAAGCCCCCCTTAAAGGGGTCATGCAGACAAAACACGTTTAATTGGTTCATTCGAAATATTGCCTCGCTATAATCCTACTGACACCACTTTTAACTCACACTTCGCTCAAATAAGCTATATAATTAGGAAAAAAGGGAATGGACATGCGGCCCACTGGCTCATTTTTCGCCACAGAACCTATTATGTCATATGTCCAGCTGTGCGATCGGCTGAGGCCGGCAAAAGCGAACGTAAATTAGGCAGGGCTTCTCGAGCGAGCTATTTGCGCTTAAATGTATTGCATATTAATTTTACAGCACTAAGAATGGTGGGGTAAACAACGAATATAACGAAAACGCACGTAAACATAGAATTACAGATGCGCACTGCTGTTGGTAGTGTGCACACTATGCTTGTATTAGCTGCACAGCAGTCCGCTGCTTTGGAGTTGTCTTACACGACACTGGCCGATTGGTGTAAGCGACGTTGTCTTAGGTGACCCTGTTTGTCGATCACACCCCATGTTTTACGAAACGATTACTTTCTACCGTAACAAAAACAAGCCAGGTGCGAATGCGGTCAAAAACAAAGGAACGGCGGACAACGGTCCGCGGCTGACTATGGTAGCGCCATCTGGGTGGACTGACGGTAAGCAAGGCTGCAAAGCCTAATGACGCACTGGAAGTTCGTTTGAATACCTGCCGTCATAATTTCATGGCAAACATCACGAAAACACACGATTTGGTGGCAGAATCAAACTTTTAACCTAAATTAATAAATTTCTCAGTGAATACGGCATCGTTTGCTGCCGGACAAGCGCTGGGGGCACTATAAAATACGAAATCTTTCGAATCAAACAAACTTGTATTTTGTCTGCATGGCCCCTTTAATGGGCTGTGAGGATCATGAGGACCTGAATTCACGTTCGCAGGTCTATGTGGTAGGCCATGGGTGGTTCGTTCGGCGGTTATGCGGGCACGCGCTCGTGAGCGTAAAACACAAAAAACAAAATTGAAATAAAACGAAAAAAAAGAGAAAATTAAACAAAGGGTTGTATAAATATAAGCAACCTTAAATATTGAAATAAATTTAACTTAAAAATTAAATTTAAATTGAAGGAAAAAATCAGTGTCCTTCCATTCGGTGAAGAAGAATGACCTGCGAAGCTGGACGCAGTCCACGAACTGCACAAACAAGACACGTTTGTTTGTGATTTACGATTAAGCATACCTCCTAGCTAATTCGCTGAATGACTAAGGCGTTGCGCTGCTGAGCACGAGGTCGCGGGTTCGATTCCCGGCCGCGGCGGCCGCTTTTCTGATGGAGGCGAAAAGCAAAAACGCCCGTGTGTACGAGATTTCGGCGCACGTTAAAGATCCCCAGGTGGTCAAAAAAATCCGGAGCCCTCCACTACGGCGCGCCTCATCACCTGCGTTGCGTCGGCGCGTTAAACCCTACAATCAGAATTCGCTGAATGAAACTTGGAAGGACTCGAGCGTTATTCTAGCGGACAAACATGGCGCTGTCTGTTGATCACAACTGCAACAACTTGCGCGATCAGTTGATAACGGCGCTACCGCCGTTATCAACTGATCGCGCAAGTTGTGAAAGAAGCTTCGGTGGTGGCGAGGTTTATAAAACTTCTGAAAGATGCGTCGGAGGTGGAGAGGAGGAGTATCGCCGACTAAAGCGGCTTCACCGGAATGAAAACTGGGAGAAAGGGGGTTAGACATATACTGCTTTGCAGTAATAAACACATAGCTTATATAAACAGAAGCAACACTAAAGATAGATGTACTTATATGGTGCGATGGATTAAGCGCAGCCTCAGTTGTTGTGCATTGCCTGTTTCCCATGAAGCTTCGCGTGTCTTACGCTGTCGTTTCCGAAAGGAAGGTTTTATTTTTTCATGTCTGTACCCCGAAACTGCCAGCACCCAAGCAGAAAAAAAGAACACATTCGGACTAGTGCGGTAATTGAACCGAGGTCCCTAGATTAGGAGCCGATGGCGTTACCACGGGGCTATCTCTGCCTTTTCTTTCATTGTGTGGCGCTATCCATGCACATTGCCAGTGGCAGAACAATAGGCAGCCTACTGCGTGCCGCACTGACAGGCGAGCATGACAGAACGTGAGTAGAACAAATGCATGCCAGCCACAGGATGCTCTGTTTCTGGAGAAACTGTCCAGTCGGCCTGTTTTGTCCCAGAGTGGCCTGGACTGGCCTGTACTGTTTAGGAGTGGCCAGTCGGCCTCTCAAAGTAATTCGCACCAAAAGATGAAAAAACGAAAGCGAATACAGAGACGAAAACAAGACGTAGCAGTAATGTATTTGATGAATACATTTAGGCTTTCGCCTTTGAAGCACGTAACGGGAATCAGAAAAAAATTTAGGTTTGGTTCACTAAAAAGACTTCTTTGTCCCGATAGCATGTTACCAATTTTATTGCCAAGGTAAAACAAACAAATAGTGGTGATATTAACGAAAGCAGACGAAGCATTGGCGACTCCTCGGCCACTTCCCGGCGATGTATCTGTGATGTGAAAGAATCTTGTAAGGGCGACTGGCATCCGCCGCTGACCTAAGCCACCGCCGAGAAAGATCATGGGCGATTGCAGTGGGGCCTCTAGTTGCATTTTATTGTATCACTTGCGTGATACGGTGCAGTTAACACCGTGATAACTATCGTCTTAGTGCTTGTGCATATTACGTCCGTCCTGCCAATATTTCGTCACTGCGGCGCGAAATTCGAGTTTTTTAATATTTCTTGCATTTTTCTCGGTTAAGAAAAGGTATTTCGTCACTGGAATTGAGCTTAAGGAGTTATCATGGGCTAATTCTTTTAAACCGAACAAAATGGCATTTTGTCTGCATGGCCCCTTTCCGGGTGGCATCTTTTGCGTCAGTGGCTGCAGCGTCCTTTCCTCACCTCACCATGGCTTAAAGCCATCCTAACCACTCCGAACAAATGAAAACCTTGCTTCAAAACTCCCAGATTCCTCTATGCGGAGGCTAAGCAAGCCAGTAATACATGTGCTGACCCCCTAATTGTCGAGGGGGCGCTGGGCAACATGTCGTTTTCTAGTCGCTTTTGCAGGAGGCGGTTTTAACGGGGCGAACTGCGGTATCTTTGATACGCTGGCCGGGCCGTACTTATTTATTTTGTAGTTTCTCTCAAAAGTCTTCTGTCTCAAGGTGGTACAGCTCTGCTGGTTTACCACGTTGACAGAATGGCATGGCTGAAAGTGTTTTACTTTAATTCTCTTTCCCTCTATTTGTTGCACAGTACTCCATCTACCATTGCTCGGCGGGGCTGCTCTTCATGCTTGGAGGCGCTGTGTTTTACCACGTGAACAAAGATGACAACCTGCGCTTTAGAAATCTCATGGGGGTGAGTATAGGCGGCCCATCCAGCTTGATACCATATTCATTCACGCTGGTGTTACTTTGAGTGTGCTGACATTTCGCAGTTATTGATTCTCAGTGGTCATGCTGTTACCGAAATGTACGTTCCAAAGGACAAAAAATTATTACATTGTCGTTGTCGTCCTTAATGTCCTACAACTAAATGAACCAGATGAAATAAATGAACCAGCTGATTCCCGAGACCTCCCTAATCACTTTTTTTTTTCTTGAGGCTTCGGGGTTTTCGGCTACTTATACAAATCTTTCTGTACACTCAAGTCTGCTTCCATGCCTTGAATGCGAAAACATTATGGCTTCTCCCGGGGATACCTTACTGCTACCTAATAGAATCTCACGGCACATTTACCCATTACAACTTGGCTACGACGTACACATACCCAAGCACAATTCTCACATACTCACTCAGTGGTATTGGCTAGTGGCGATGACACCTGCCGGCAGAGAGAGAGAAGGAGCGAAGTTCTTCAGTTCCGGACCCAGTTGGAGCGTCCAGCCGTCTCATCCCGGTGGATCATCCGAAGCTGATCTTCGACGCCCGAGCTGGCCAGTTCTCCCTCCCACTGCTAAGCCGAGAAATCGCGGAAAGTGTGGTGTTAAGCTGGCACTCCCACAACATGTGATACAGAGTGCAGGGTGTGTCGCAGAATCGGCACTGTCAGTCGTATTGCATTGGCTGGATTTGGTGGAGCTTGGTCGGGTGGGGGTACAGGTCGGTTCGGCGGAAACGCCAGGAGAGCTGCTATCTCTTGCTCAGAGAGGGGTGGCCCGGGTGGAGAGTAAGCCGGGTTAGCCTATAGTATTGTGTCACCTCCTGGTATGAAGTTAAGGGGATCGTTGTCTCTAGCCAACTCGCGGGGCTGGGCTGGTTAGGCTCACGGCCGATTTTCCACTTCGACGTCAATCTACCCATTCACACATGGCTTCGCACATAGCCTATAGCACGCGTAAGGAGTTTTATCTGCTTCTATTCGTTACTTCATTCGTTCGTTCGTTTGGTAGGGTTTGGTTTGGCTGACCGGCTGGCTAGCTTGCTAGCTGGCTTGTTGGAGACGTTTATTCCACCTCGAATCTGCTTATTTCATGCGGTGGTGATATGGGGAATAGGTTAGGGCCATTTTCGTTAGCGTAGTTTAATTTAGAGGGGCCGAATCACTAAGTAGCGTCTCCTTCGGTACACACCGAGCATCACGCGATACCAAAAGATGTACAAAAAGAACAAGGCAGTAACATCCCCGAGTTTATTTGCTGGGTTGCTGGGGGAAGGAGGGCCATGCCCTCTCCTATCGCGCCCATCCGTGGTTAGGGGACATGCATATTCTAATAAGAAAATGAGTGGTCTGGGGAAGATGGGAATCAATTACACTTTACGGCCTACGAAAGAGACGTACACCTAGTCCTTCCATTTCGGTTGGAATAATTCGCGATAGTGCTGATAGTGCTTGGGTATAGGGAGCGGGCGGCCTTTGGCACCGCCGTCGCTCCAGCCAACAGCGCCGCCCGTGGCGAACCGCTCGTCAGTGGAATGCCGGTGGCGGTCAGCGCAGCGTAGTTGTGCATGGCTCTCTGTCGTTCTGCTGCGATGCGGCTTGCAAAGCGTAGATAACCGCAAGGACTTTTTGAGATCGGTAAAAGTTGAGGCGACCTTAACGAGGCAGGCCATGTGTGTCATTTACGTCCACACGCCTTAATTACAAATAGCAGACGACGCTCAATGCGCCAAGTTAGTAGTAAAGCTGGAATTTCAAGTCCGTTCCTTTGTGCAGCTTTTCATACCTACATGCCGTTTGTCGTTTCGACTAATATATTGCAGCTAAATGCTTCTACAAAGCCGGTATGTGCAGCCGATACAGGAATGCTGCGGCGCTGGCCTTTAGCAGTTGATGACGAGACGGCATCGTGCACAAGCGAAAGAAAAAAATTGGTGGTGCCTTCCAAGATTCACATCAAAAACAGAAAGTGCGATTGACGACGCTACGTTTCTTCAATAAATTAGGTGGAAACATGATTAATTTCACAGAAATACGCTTACTGCTGTCATCGGGAATCGTTTATAGAATAAATGCCGCATGATAGTAAAACGTTATTGCTTGCCGTGGAAAAGCGTTGCTTTACAAGACTTGCAATGGTTGCTGCCTAGTTGGTAAATGATTTTTCAGTGATGATGATGAATAAACTTTACTTGAGTCGAGGTGCTGATGTTAGGGCACCCGCCCGGTGGGAGGATTCCTTAGTCCGGGATGTCTTGGACTGTGCTGGCCATACGTGCCCTCTCCAGCAATCGTCGCTGGTGTGAGAAGTCGGAGCTGGTCAGCAGCTCCACCAACTGCTCATAAGTTGGGTTGGGGTTAGGGGTCGGGGAAGGGGATTGCTGGCACACCATGTGGTACAGGGTGCCTGGTTGGGGGCAGGATTTGCATGAGGTAGGGTATAGGGTGGGATAGATGGCATGTAGCAGGGTGTTATGTGGGTAGGATGGTTGTTCAAAAAAAAAAAAAGCAATTCCTGCGTGGGTGAAGGACGAGGAACAGGAGGGGGCAAAAACCTTCCCTTAGTTTTACAACTGAATGCGGCGGTCGAGTTTTACAAGCTGCAACCTACGCTTGAAAACTCATGCACTCCTCCGTTTAACGACGATGATGGTTTATCGCAAAGCTTTTTAATGTGTGTTTCCTTGGTTGCCTTCTGGATTTAAACTTCGACTAGTTGAACTTTAAATTTGACCAGAACGCAGTTTGGTCTTTTGATCGCAGCGTCTTTGTATCTGACCGTTTCCCATTCTATTTCGCACGAAGAAAGCTTCCCGTTCAACCATCGTCGTCGCTAGACGGAGGGCTGGATAATTTTGCTGTTTAGTTTTGCACTTCCACGCACCCCTCGCCGAATCCGAACTGCTTCCAGCGTGTCGGAAATGCGTCTGTGCTGGAGGACTCGGGCTGATGCAGCCCTATTTTAGGCAACTAGTAGCAAGTTTTTGGTTTCTTCACAAGGCATTACACGATTTTTTAGGTACTCGGCAAAGAATACTTAAGCATAAAAAACACATGCTGACGTTAACACTGCCACATTTTTTAAACTATCGGTGTATTCCATGCAGGCGGTGAAATGGGAAGGGGAGCGGGATGGTTTGTAGCTTGGGGTGTTGGGTGGTTGAATAACTTTGGCTTTTGATAAAATGACCACTACAAACTGTGGGAGTCCCGCTTCGGCTCTCGGGCTCTCATGCTGTTACAGTGTCGCTCACCAAAACCGAAAGCACAAAGCTCATGCACGGTTACAGAAATAAAGTGTAAACTGCCGCGACGTTTGCACGGCCACACGGTAATCGATCTCGTATGTAAGTGCCTTTCTTCGGTTCCTGTCCGCGGCGTACGCTTTTCTGGTGGAGACGGAAAGCAAAAACGCCCGTGTGTACGAGATTTCGGCGCACGTTAGAGATCCCCAGGTGGTCAAAATTAATCTGGAGCCCTCCGCTACGGCGCGCCTCATCGCCTGCGTTGCGTTGGCACGTTAAACCCCACATTTAATCAACAATCAATCAATGTAAGTGCCTTTCTCTTCAAAGCACACGTATCGAGGTATCCCATCCTTAAGGCTGGCGTGGAAACCGTAGTCATTGAAACCAGTGAATATAATTTAAAATGGTAGAAAGGAATAATAATATTTATAGTTTTATTCCTACTCATATCGCGCGGAGCCAGGTGCAGAGCGCTGCAAAAAGCGCTAGATCATTTCAATGTAGCCCATTCCCAAAGTTAGAAGCGTCCGACAAGTTGAAGTAGCCGTTAGTGCATTTAAGGAGGAATGAATACTAATAGTAGTAGTTTCATTCGTACTCGATAGGGTGGAGCCAAGCGTAGATCACTGCAAAAAGCGCTCATGTCATTGTAGCCCGTACCCAACTTTAGAAGAGTCCGACAAGTTTACGTAGCTGTTATAGCATCTAAGAACCCAACACATCTGCCTAGACTTCGTTTGACCGCACATATCCGCTCACAACACCACCAAAGCATTCAAAGCACCGAAGCAAACACGGCAGAAACAACGGAAGGCTGCGTAGTCCAACGCACCGGCTCATTCCACTAACGAAGGGAGTGCCGAGTGGTGCCGCTACCCTTTCAGCTGCACGGTGTTGGGAATGACCATCCCACTGCTGCCACCACTGTTGGGAATGACCTTCCCAGCGCTGCTCCAAGGTTGTGACTCGCATCCAGCTCGTCACCGATGTTGGGAATCAGTCATCCCAACGCTGTCTCCGCTGTAGGGACTGGGCCCTCTCACCGCCGCCTCCGCTGTTTCGACTGGCCATCCGAGCGCAGTCACCGGTGTAGCGACGTTGCCTTGCTCTGTCCGCTATCGACGCGGCGCAGAGCAGAGCGATAAAGTTCTCGAGCCGACGAAGAGTTGAAGCAACACTTATATACAGTATGTACAGTCGGTAAAACGCTTGTCTATAACAGCGGTTTCGACTTCAACCAGCTACATCCGAAAACTGCCGAAACATGCTCATTCCAAACATGTCGGAGACAAAAGCGAAGGGCTAAGACTTCAGAATTCCGCAGTAGTTTTATTCAAATCCCACTCAGTCGGGGCAGGATGGGGCTGAGAGTACGAAAGCTGTGTTATAGACAAGCCTTTTACCGGCTGTACAAGGTAAGCAAACGTTACGTGACTCGCACAAAGGCGACAGCACCCTTTTACTCGGTGCCTCCGAAAAGTGCCGCCGACGAGAAGCCGCCGAGGAATGCCGACGATGAGAGCCTCCGGGCTTCTTTCATACCCCGGGAAGTTCGTTGTGGCCCCGAGAAGTTCGAATAGCTCCAATCAGGGCTCTCGCTGCCTGAAGTTTGAATTCCGACGAATGGTAGCGAGGCAGTGAGTCAGCGGCGCCGCCAATGGGGAAAGGGAGGGCGATGTCCCCGCCGTCTCCGTGACCTCGCCTCCAGGCGTAGCGACAGCCCTTATTTGGTCGTTCTGAGATGCGGGATTCGGCCGCGCCGCAGCGACGAAAGGGAGAGGCGTGACTCAGCCTCGCTGTCGGCGCGTCGCCTCGTGCAACGGATTTGCGCCAGGCGCTCTGGCACAACAACGGTCCCTTATACGCCGCCGTGAAGTCACAGGAGTTGCTCAGTAAGCATTGATAAGCGTTTGTATTTGTAATGCTTCTTGATGACGTGAGAGGCTGCTGAAGGGCGCCTCGAGCACATTTGCCGATATCCAGCACTGGGATTAAAACATGATAGACTGAGTTTCTGCAGCGTTACATCAAAATGACTTGCATCAGTGTTCTATGCCTGTCTCCGCTTTTCACTGCCTAACTTCCGCACTGACAACGAGCTACGGAGTCATTGTACAACTACATCCTTTTAGTTTGCATTGAATAAACTCAGTTCTAATTAACGATATGCAAGTATTCACACTAGATCGCCGCGCGGCGATGCGAACTGCAAGAACAGCTATTAGCGGACGGCTGTGTGATTGTGATGATTCTGGAAGGGCTATAGTTCTCCAAGAAAAATACCTTATACAGTACGTTGTCGCTTTAAAGTGGCTACAAAGAAATCTCGGATATGTTCAGGGGCCATGTGTGCAAACTTTGGTACTGAGCCGGGGCTGTTGACCCCCTCCGGATAAACGGGCAACGAACTGTCGTCGCCAGCTTTGATGAATCCCCAGTGTGGATATGTCCCATGTTCATGTGCGCATTGGGTTCTTATTTCCATTTGTGGGGAAATCTGCAATCCTTGATCAATATTTCTCCACCCTCCAAGCTTTTAAAACAGGTCACAGTACGAGAAAACCAAACTCGCAGATATGGCTTGTTATGAGTCTACACTCGCAGTGGAGTGTTTGCTATTTCTGCTTCTGAAGCAGAGTGGTCTGGATTCAACCATCAAAACTTCAAACTGGCAAAACCTTTTTGTTTGTTTGTTTTTCTAGTCCATGCTTTCCTATTGGTGAAAACGTTCCGTTCTTGTTCGCTCTATATCCGCTGGGGCAGCGCCTTACGATCCCGGGGGTTTTAGTGGGGGCCGCAAGGTGGCGCTAGCGGATTTTTTGCTCATGCCGATTTTTCGTTGACGGTAAGCGTTGTCACGGCGCGGCATTTTCTGCGACACGGGGCCCCTAACGCTACGCGTTAAAATTGTTTAAAGGAGCCATGAAGACAAAATACAAGTTGGATTTATTAGAAAGACTGCTTAGGCCCGATAACAATGATACCAATATCATCGCAATCTTCGAACAAATAACGGAGATATTGAAGAAAACGTGCGAAGCAGTCGCGACCCCCTAGCCAATTTCCCGCAACTTTTCTATGACGTCACGGAACCTTGTTTGTGCGATTGGCGGCCGCCGAACCGACCTGTGGCGACGACACATGACTGGACGTCTGTAATGGGTCCTCTAGTTCCATTTCACCGCATCACTTGAATGGTAACGTGCAGTTAACGCACTGAAAATTATGTTTTATTGTTGGCCCGTATGACGTCATTCTTGCTCATAACACGTCACTGTGGCGCAAAATTTGAAAGTTTTTAAATACTTCTTGGTTTTTTTTCGTTAAAAAAACTTGTGTTGGAACTGCAATGGAGCTGAGTGGGATACTGACTCCTAGTTCTTTCAAATTACACGAAGTTGTATTTTCTCTTCATGGCTCCTTTAAATGAATCGTCAATAAGGCGTCACAATAAAACGTTTTCCGGTCTGTTTAATAGCTTGCTGTAGCTTGCAGAGAAACAAAATTTGCGCTGTTGTGGTGTTGTTTTTCCAGACTGCGATGACTGGCCTTGGCCTGGTTCACATTGGCCATGGACTGAGCACTTTCATGAAGTGAACGAATGTGGCCATGACCCGTACTTCCAGCACACACTCTACCAAACGACCCTGTCCGCTGTGTCGACCTCTCGCCGGTTTCTCTGTGTTAATACTTGTGTGAAGATATTTGTGTGTATGTAAGGTAATAAAAGTTCATGAACGGCGGAAGTGGTATTTCCAAAATCCTGGCGTCACATGCGTTGTGCGGGTGCCGCGGTCAGCGGATGTATTCCAGTGGCCGTCAGCGGGACATGTCCTTTTTTTTACCACGTTCAGAAAAAACATTTTCGTCTCTTCCGTGGGCGTAATGAAACTTAGGGCCGTATTCTGAGTCCCTCCTTCACGCTATTTGCTCCCTACACTCCGCTGAAGCGGAGGATTATGCAATGCTTATGCATGGGGAAATCTATTTCAAGGACCTCCTCCACTGGTGGTTCGAGAGGAAGAAGGACGCAGAATACCAGCCTTAGTTTCATTTTATTTCATTTCATTTATTTAACCAAACCATGTCTCGGGAGGAGAGGCAAAAGGCAGATTAACTCTGCCTGACGGTGGCCATCAACCCCGGACATGCTGTTGGAAAGTGTTCTGCTGTGACATGGAGCAGCTGACATTGGCTTTGACACTGTCTACTCTTGTCTTAGTAAATGCACCAACTGTCCGATGGGCTAATAACACTGGAAAATTGTCGTTAAACTAAGAGACCCTGTGAAGACACTCATTCTATCAAGATTGTGGAACTCTACCGATGGGCTCGAAATTAATTTATGGCCGTGTCTAGAGTGCCGTCCGACGGTATTATAAGCACTCCACTATATCGACGTCCACTGGTGTTTTGTAACAAAATTGGCGCGTCTGGCACTACATCGGTCTAATAGCGTGAATAATAGCAACCCAACCTAAACATAACATAACATAACTTAACGCACACAAAGAAATCATTTAAAACAGCAAAACTAACCTAAGACATAAAAATTATAGTTCAATTTAGAGATGAAATAAAAAACAAAAATGGCACAAACCGGTCTCAAACCACTGTCCTCGGGATCAAGAAGCTAAGACGGATCCTCTACACTACAACGACAGGTGCTTTAACTGGTGCTAGCTTAGTCTTTAATATTCGAATGGCGCCGGACGGCGCTCTAGCCATGCCTGCAGGGATCAGCTAGAGTGCCGTCGGACGGCACTCTAGACACTGCGTTAATTTATAAGTGAACGGGTCTGTGCAGCCACCCCAAGAAGCCACGGCAGTGTATGCTCGCTAGTAATCGGCGATTTCATTTCTAACTTATTTTCGTTATCTCCGAGGTCTCTTTTACCTGTTCGAATTGGTAAACGAGACGGTGATTTATTTATTTATTTATTTATTTATTTATTTATTTATTTTCGGGGGGAATGCTATGGGTAGAGCGAAAGTAGCGGATGAGAGGCGATCCAAGATGGAGCAGGTTGAGTGTCGTGCGCACGTCGCTGGCTATGCTGCTGACCATCGCTCGTCTTTGTCGTCAGCGCTAATGGAGCAGCTGGCACTAGCGGCGCCGCTCTCGTAGCTTCCGCACATGGCACACAGCCGTTCGGCTGTGACTGCAGTAAGTGCGCCGTTCGTCTTCATTACCATTGATTTATTTATTAAATTTATTTATTCTGCAGCCCCAACTTGGGGATGGAACAGGAATGGGAAAGACTAGTACGGGAACAAAAATCAGAATAATACATTGTGTCGTAAAAGAACTAGCGCTAGTTGATTATACAAGGAATAAAAACTAAATGCATGGCAAAACAGAACGTGAAAAATAGAAGACGTCAACAGTAATGAATGACAAACATTTGTTGAGGGTAGAAGAAGTATGTTGCGGGGTAAATTTTTCATGTTCCAAGTACACGAAGAAAAAATCTTTTTGTATGCGGTAGTACAAATGTAGAGAGAGCATGGTAGTGGCGCGTCGAAGAAGGCCCGGAACAAATTAGGTATTTATCTTCTGAAAGTTTTCACGAGGAATTTCAGACAGAGTAAAAAAATGCTTCAGTGATTCGTTAAAGTGCTGATAGATTCAGATACGGTACTGCTGATACAGATGAAAAAGCCCAATCGTATCCTCGGAAGATGAGCTTAACTGCTTTATTTCTGTACCTACTCAAGTTGATCAATTTCACACTGCTTATAGGGGTTCCACGCTGGTGGCGCATGCTCGAGCACAGGATGAATACTCGAGCACAGACTCGAGCACAGACAAGCACACACAGTGACCGTAGTTTCTTTATGTGTCCCAGATAACGTATGTACGCTGAAGGTAACCAAGTGTTTTAGGAGCTTTTGAAGTAATCTAGTTAATATGGTTCGTCCAGGATAACTTGTGAGGAAAAAGCACGCCAGGTATTGATAACCTGTCTAAAGTGACAATCGGTTAAATGAGGAGTTCAAAACTAAAGCATCTCTTAGCTACAGAATGCTCTCGCATTAAACAAACAATTTTCCGCAATACGTGCTGAGTAATTTCCGCAAAATATGTACCTTTTAGGGAAAAAATTGGTCGTGCATCCGGTCGCTTCGGAGAAACAGTTTGCAAACGACGAGAGTCTTCTGTGGCCCCTGCCACGTAACTGCCTCTCCTCTCTCCGCGCTCACCTCCCACGCTGTTCACCTCCTGTCTCGACCCTCCACGGGTGATAAATTCAACGAAGGTTTGCTGAAGTCAATTCAATTTTCCCGCGCTCGCCCTGCTGGCGCTCTTTCTGGTGAGACCCAAATAAGGGCTCGAGGGCGAGCCTGGCGCTCTAGCCACGAGCCTAAGGCTTGTGCGCAAGCTCCTTTTGTATTTGTGGCTAAAATATTCTTTTGAACGCGTTTTCTCGGTATTCTATCGCTAGAAAATTGCATCCACGTCCATTTTTAAATAAAATAACACTGCTTGTACAACTTATGTTTTTATGTATTGCTTGAAGTATCTTTAATATTTTTTTTGCTGAATAATGCCGGAAAGTATGAACTATGCTTTCATATTAAGTTCGGAAATATTTGGACTATATAAACGTTTCAGTAAAGACTAGTTCTAACTTGGCGAAATAGCTGAATCGAGGGATAGACATACAGACGTGCCGACAGACAGACCAAATTTTTTTGCTTTCAAGTAGCCTAAGAAAGACTATCATTTAAAATTCTACCTTAAGCCTGATTTTTTGGCAAAATTACTTACCCTAGGAGGAATTACTTCGTTTAACGGTCGAGTTGTTCGGTGAAGCTCCATCAAAAGCTTCTGTACATAAAATTTCGCTTCTGCGGTCTTCCACTGCGCAACCTCGCAATGCGCGGTACGTACCGAAAAATTTAGCAGTATTTCCGGCCTCTAATGATTAGCTGTTCTGTTTTCCATCCCCACATCAGTAAGCATAAATCAAAACAGTCCCTATAGACGGCGCTGTGCGAGCTCGGAAACCGCAGTCTGTGGGCGCATGAACGAAGGCTACCACAAGGTCATTTTTCCTTTTCTCGCGTGCCTCGCGCATTCGGCTAGCCATCACTATCAAGGCTGGCCGCGCGCGTGGCTGAGTCTGTGTGGCTGACCCACAGCTCGACGCACCGCCATGGCCAACGCACCGACATCCACTCCGGTCCCCGTGCCGCAACCTGCGGCTCCCGCCACCCAGCAGGTGAGGCTGACTTTGGTCGTGCCTAGTTTGTCCTCACTAAGAATGACAAATAAAGAGTTTAAGATCGCACGGTGCATAAACTAGTACGGTATATGCCACGTAAAGTTTTATTTCAAACGAACTGTAGGAGGAAGTTCGTGGTAGAACGTCCCGCGTGCTTGTGTACTATAACGCACGCTGTGCCTGCCCCAGAAATAACACAGTGAAGCTTAGCTGTTCCTTCTGGATAGCCTTGCACCTAGTCGAACATGCGCCGTAAGCTACCTAGTCCTAGCAGGTTTACTCACCGAGGTTTAACGACTAAGCACAAGGTCACTAGATCCATTTTCTTCCTTTATTTATTTATTTGTGTTACACTCAGGGCCCGAGGGTGTTACAGAGGGGAGTGGGAAATACACAATAATACAGACAAAAGCAGCAAAACAACAATAAACATTACAAATAACAGCTTGTTATGAAAACGGGTTGGTTATGGCTGAGCGAAAAGCAATCTCGTTGCCGATTTCAGCTACGGACCGAGGAAGGCGATTCCAACTTGCACAAGTGCTGGGGACTTTAGTCCTACATAAAGATGCCTTGGTTGTCTACCATGCGGCAAAAGAGGCTCCTTGCAAGTTTGTTGGTATTTCACCTCCGGAAAATTCGTTGGCTGCCTCAGCTAGCTTGCCGCCCTCCACTCCGGCACGCCAGCGTCATAAAGGCCACTTAACTTGGCATCTTAACCCCCACATTGGTATTTTTCATTTACACATCTACCCATCATGGTGATTCAGTAACTATACAGTTGTGCTACTGAGGCCGGGGGTTTGAGTCAGGATTGCGGTTGCTAATTTCCTGGTGGAGGCGAAAAACAAAAAAACACTGTGTTTTGAGATTTTCCAACATGGTAAAGGTCCCTTGGAGGTTTTTGCGTGCTGCCTGCGTGAGTTTGTTCAATGGCATGTGTTGCTCAGGAGGACGATGCTGTCTAAGAGAGTCTTCGGACTACCCGCGTAATTTCCGACCATCCGAGGAAAGTTAGAAATTCATAACCAAAGGGATGCACTATAGTTGCATCATTTATCTTGTGCTGGCCTCCCAAACCAGTGGTTATGCGTCTTTTTTTTCAGTCCACTAATAAGATAAAAAAAGTACCAAGCGCGTTAATGTCAAAGTACAGCTCGTGTACCACAGACTCCAACACGTAGGAGCAGAGAGAGAGAGAGAGAGAGAGAGAGAGAGAGAGAGAACAACTTTTATTAGGAGCATTGATCAGAAGATCATGTGAAAGTGGTTCCCTTTTAGAGGGAATTCATGTGCAGTCTTGACCACAGCTGCGCACTCGACGAGGATGAGCTGGCCCAGGAAAGATAGACAGCAGTGCCTCCCAGTGCTCTTAGGGATTGGGGGAAGGGAATAGTAGTGGTGGCAATCCTGGGATAACTTTACATCCTCCAATAATGTGCCTGAGTGTCCCTGGCTGCTGACTTAAAGCTAAGGTACGGCCGTGTGTACGCGGCAAAAAAAAAAAATCTTTTCGTGCTTCAAGACTCCCAGCTCTCAGCTCGTAAACGCTATACGTCGCTACGTTATGATGTGAAGGGGAGGTGTGATAACTCCGAGAAACTCTGGCAAGCACCCTGTAATTGTAGCGCGCTCCGTGCGTGGGAATATTTGCAGCCACACGTTCGAACGCACTTCGTGTGTCACACGTGGGGTTGATCGCGTATCAGGGCAAGCAGTTAACGTCAGTGGTAAGATGCGGCTCGCAGCATCCCGGGGATGCTTGCTCTTACGTCTTAGGTTTTAACTCTTGCCTCGCGTTGGAGTGGCAGCGGCGTATTTCTAGGATCCGAGAATGTAAACTTGACGCCTCGCTTTTAAGCAAGGCGAGTAGAATGCGGGTCGCCCAAGTGTATATTGGCTGATAGCAGAGCAATCTGGTACGGCGTCTGCGGCGATGCCGCGCTGACGCCTCTGACGGAGGGGTCAGTGTGGCATAATTTCGAGTTGCCCGCCGCATAATATCGAGAGGTCGTTGTCGAGTCAGGTCAAAGGTGGTGGTCAACATGTGAGGGTTATTGTGATTGCCACCTCTTCCTTCGTGGCCGGTTCTGCAGTGCGGATCGTGAAGGGACTGAGTGGGGGACTGTTTGGTGCATTGACTAGGACTACTAACACGAACGAATTGGGTTGTCTGTGATCAGCTGCATAGACACTGTGTCTGAGCGTATGAGGTATTTTTCTGCAAATGCCTTGGCTTTCTGCTCCTTGCTGCCCCGGTGTTCGTGCGGGTGCATGTTTCGGGGGAGGGGGCAAATTTTGATGTTGGTGTGGATTTCCAGCGGCATAGAGAATTTTGAAGCCGTTATAATAAGTGCGTTGAGTTGAAGGCGTTGGAGTAAATGTTGCCCCAGAAGTGTTTTGGCTAGCCCGTTAAGATGGCCAATACGATAAGCTCCTTCTCAATGTTGTAGGTTGTTAGGTGAGTCTGTGAGATGTTGTAGGAAGTACGGGGGTGGAGAGGGGGGGGGGGAGTCTCAAAGAAACCTGGCAACGTTGTAAATCTTCCGTATGAAACAATTTATTTACGCTAGTTACGCGTCAGGAGGTGGTACGCAAGGGGGGAGCAAGTAATGCGGCTAATGATAAATGCCGGAATTAATCAAGGTTCATCGCTGCCTGATTACAATTAAGGCAGGCGCCTTCCTCTCCTCATAAATTATGCACCGGCCAGAGCTTGCATATGCTGGTTGTCAAGCGCGTACGCTAACAAGCCGTTGCTGTGTAATACTGGGGCGAGAGCGTTGCTGTCCACTTTGCAGATAAATCTCCAGGTCGCAGCTGGTAAACGCCGATTGTGCAGCGCAATTACTGTCGCAGAGCGCTCTTCTCGAATTTCTCCAAGGCCGCCTGGGTTATAATACGCTGTAAGAAGCACGCTTTCCAGGACTGGGTGTTCTCTTTTAGTCCTGTTCAGTGCCACTAACCGTTATCTCGGGAAACACCCTGTCAACAGCTTGCACCATATACAGGGAAGGATGATCACTGGTGGGCTGCAGGGCTAATGCCCAACGTTCGTCGCTTCTCTCCCCAGGCGGATGCAACGGGAACAGCAGCAACCGATGTGGAACCTCAGGAAGCTGAGAACGCCGACATAAACGATGTACCACAGCACATTGAAGTAAATCCACGCTACATTACAACAGCGCAGGGCATGCTTACGTGCATGGAGGTGGTGAGTGTCCAGCATGTTCGCCCGCCCAAGAGTGCGTGGGGACGGATCAGACATTTCATGCGGCCAAGAACAGAGTATGGGTATACGTATATAAATGGGTACATTCTGTATACGACTTCTTGTCATTGCTATGAAGTTTTACTAGTCATTGACTAAAAGGAGCTTATTGCGACATCTATATACCGGAGCCTCGATGTATATCCAGGTTCGAGGGAAATAATTTACGGGAGACTCTTAGGACTTTCTAACAATGTGAAAGCGAAGGCCTAGTTTGACCTTCTGTGTGTGTTGTTGAACTCCCTGTTGAACCTCAAGGCCGCGCCAGTCACCTCTTGAGAGAGAAAAAAAAACAATCTTGGGCTATCTCCACTAACGTGAAACCTGGGGAGGGGCGAACCATGCCTTGTATAAGTGTATTCTTGGCGCCTTGGCGTTTTTGCCAAAGGAGATGAAACCGTAGAGGGATAGAGGTATACAGCTTTGCTGTTTAAGTCTTGTCTTTGAAGCTCGAAGCTCTCTAGCGCGAGGCGTAAATGAGTGCCCAGGTGTTTTTTTTTTGTTGTTTTTTTAGCAGGTGTTACGAGTTTTCCGGTGTTTTAGTACCCTGACTACATGAGATGACGATTACGACGTCGGTTACGACGACTAGGACAGGAAACATCAACAGCCCTAAGGGGTTTCGCCCCTAAATCTTCTTTATTAAAGGGGCCCTAAATAGGCTGCCGAATGTTGCGATTTTGCATGCGCAGTCACTGGAGTACTATCCAAGGAACGTCATCCCGCAAAAATTGTTTAAATGCGTTAAGTATTAGCCGAGTTATCGCTCATTAAAAGGGGCCACCCATAAGGCCTGGGGCTCTCCTCCTCTAGTAACTCCTCCGAAGCACTGTGGAAGCCACGACGTCATCGACCCGGCGCAAGACCACCGAGAGAAACAGGGCAATCCATCACCCTCCTTGATGTACGTGCAGTCATTGGCTGCGCTAAGCCCTGCGCGCGCTTTTTTTTTAGCACTCGACGCGCATGCTCCGCCCACCAGATTCCGGTTGCACGGTGAGTGCTGTCGCTGTGGTTCACGTTCGCGCCGCCGTACTGGGCAATGTCTCGTGCGTCATAGAGGCGCGTCAGAGCCGGAAAGAACTGCGTCAGAGCGCGGCAGTGTGGCGGTAAGGTACGGTTGGTGAGCCAGGAGAGAAAGTGAAATCTTTTTTTCGTGTTTGTGCGGCCCCTGCTTTACGCAGAGGTGTAATATTTGGTATACGTTGTCGTGAAGGGGTACTCTAGTGATTGCGCGATTAAAATGGCGACCTTCGGAAGCCTATTTAGGGCCCCTTTAAGAGCACCGATGTTCTCGTGGGAGTGGTGGCCTCTTCACGGGTACCTCCACCTCACCTTCTCCCCGTCGGTACCTTCGCCTCTCAAGTAGGATCGTGTTGCACGTGAGGCAGTGGACTGCCCTCCTTCGCTTCCCTTTCCTACCTAGCTTCCCTTCCCCGGCGTGCGATCCTCGGCTCGCGCTCGCTCCGAAACCAACTTCAACTTTGTTACTTACTGTGACGCTGTATATGGCTATAATCGGCGGGTATCGCGCTGAGGTCAACAATTTACTCAGCGACGTGTGTTCAGGGTGTAGAAAAAAAAATTGGACTAGGGCCTCCATGTTTTGACAGTAGGGCTTATTGTCTTCCGGCAACGCACTTGTGTTGAGAGGTGAAGCCGACTTTGGAGGCATCAGTGTAAGCTTGGTTCTTGTAAGCTGGCTTTCCCACGTTGTGGGTTGCGCAGTGAAGCATGGCCATCTAGGGAGGGACTAAGGTTACAGCCCCACTTATTACTTCTCTTCACCGTCGCAGCCTCTCTCCCGAATCCTGTGTACTACTTCGCCAGGTGCGGCGTCTCTCTCTTTCCCCCTGCATTACGCAATGCCGCGCACTCTTCGGCGGCCAGCAGTGCGGCGCACTAGAGCCTATGCTGTGGTTGGCGTACCACGCTATGATACAGCAACATTGTATCCACCCACCGATCGTGTGAGTCCTTAATCTGTGACGTACAGATGGGGCCACTGTGCTGGTAATTCAACACAGCAAATCCGAAACGTAGTTAACCATAACATAGCAAACAAACCAGAGCGCCAGCTTTGCAGTGAAGAAGTGAAGCGACATTTGCAGTGAAGAAATCTGATACCCAGGCAGTTTTCTTGGTCCTCCATGTTTCATAGCCTCTGCTCTAATTTTATTTGACTCTGCGGCTGCTTAGACACCCCATGCCTCTCTGGACACCCTTCGTTCGTAGATTTACCGTGGGCCCATAGCGCTACAGTGCTCACCACCCTCTGGTTTAACCCCGGGACTGCTTGGGTCTGCATGGTTTCATGCACAGCACCAAATTGGAGAAAGTTACTTCCAGCACCGTTACCACTTTCCCGTTCCGCCGCAATACTACATCATGATGTAGTCCCACAGCTGCCTAGGACTCATTACGTTCTGTTGTTCCTTCTTCTTCAGGTGAGAGTCATGCGTGGGCTTGTAAACTGTGCCTTCGTTAACATATACTCTGAAACATTTGTATTCTTTCACCTGCAGTATTTCTGCTTGTAGATATGGTGCTGCGTTTTGCTGCGTGTTTCGTTAAAGCCCATGGCCCATGATTCCTGTTTTCTA
Organism: Haemaphysalis longicornis; assembly: GCF_048455015.1. Taxonomy (NCBI): domain Eukaryota; kingdom Metazoa; phylum Arthropoda; class Arachnida; order Ixodida; family Ixodidae; genus Haemaphysalis; species Haemaphysalis longicornis. The sequence continues at coordinate 302,665,811 of NW_027526203.1, read as the reverse complement.
AAAGATTGCTCTAGGTACGTCTCTTTTTCCCCGCATACATCTACAAGGCGCTGCATATCTCGCTGGTTATCCGTCATCACCTCTAAGGTGTCCTCACACGTACATTAGGCCTGACACTCACAGTTCCACCTCCTGTTCGTTGTCATGCACTGCAAGTCAAAGCCCAGCTTAGTGCCAACAAACTACCTGCCTATCCCCAACACATATATTATGAACAGCAGTGGAGAGTATTGAGGTACTTGCTGTAAACCCT
>NW_027526203.1:302525558-302660558 GCF_048455015.1 Haemaphysalis longicornis | reverse complement strand
GAAAGGTTCCCTTTAATATGACGAGCCTTGGTTACTGCTACATCACACCTTCGAGATGATTATCTTGATGCTCCCACCCACGTCATTCGTCGATTCAAAACAAGACATTTATACGTGAATTCACCGATGGACACAACATTTCGGACCGAAGATTGGAGGCTTAAAACCGGCGCCTTGTAAAGGCGCTTTTTTGCGACGCGAATGAATGCCGACGTACATTGTAGGAGCAGTTCCGTTAAGCCCTCTTGTGTTGCCCTTTTTCCTTACTTCGCAGTACTCTTTGTACCACTGCTTGGCTGGATTTTTCTACGTGGTCGGAGGCGCAATTTTTCACAACGTTCACAAAGACGACGAACTTCGCTACAGAGGGTCTACGGGGGTGAGCCCGCGCACTGCGCTTTTCTTCTATCATTGCGGAGTGTCGTGCCTTATCAGTTGCAGCTTGTTTTACCTCTGCGTAGTATAGAAATGCATTCACTTATTGCTGAGCCTAACGTATGGTATCTGTCAATAACTTCGTGAGCATACAAGACTATGCTGTACAGCTTCCACACATTTCGCTCTATTGACCGATACATGCCTCCAACAATGAAATTTTGGTGAATGGCGATTCGAACATGCGATTTCACACTAAGGTTTGGAGTGAGCTTTGGCATCACCTAATGCAAGTGGGGCATTCTGCATTGCGCGGTGCCTAAGCGCTGATTGCAATTTTAAAGCAACAGCTTGATGTGGGCCAATTGGTACGACATGACTGAAAAGGTTTAAAGGCATAATAAAACGCGGACACGAGGAGAAAACAAACAAGACCGACAATGCACACTTTTGATTCAAATTGTATGATCTTCTCTGCCATTCACCGAATTCGCTTTTTGGGTGGCATGAATTGGTGAATCTAGCGCATCGTTGCAAAGCTTAGCCAGGGGATCGCCTTGGAGTCTTGTCTGTCGGATGTTATGTAATGCGCTATACGATGACTCTATTTTTGTGTCAATAAAATTCGATGTTTGTGGACGCAAGGCATAAATCTTGGACGTATTTTAGGTTTTACAAATAATTACTTTCTTGTGCCCATATTATGCAACACATTTGCACCACATATAGGCTTCCGCTTTCGCGTATGAATACCGTTCACCTGCTTAGTCATATTCCCGTTAAGTACGATATTTATCCTTTGTGTACGTATCTAACCAGTTATGAAGAAATGAAGCGGTGACTAACTACAAAAATAAATTATAATGAAAGCTTGATTATTCTAACAATATTTTCCTTTCTTCTTTCTTTCATTTCAGGCGGCACTCACCGGCGTCGGTGTCATTCATTGCTTTCACTCACTTTTAAACTTCGTCAAATGAAGTGCGGTGGCGCATAGCTTTCTACATACGTCGTGTTCGCTATTCAATACGAATTCGTTTTATTTACCCTTATACCTATTAATGCTATCTTCCAGTGAAGATTTATGGTAACAGAAATAAATTATACTTGACTTTTGCGTAGCTACACGCGTCATCGCTTACGAAATTTCGCTGCCGGAAGCGTCCTGACTCCCTGAGCAATAGTACTCATCACCCTCCAAGTGGCACGCTATCACTGACACTGTCGGGTCAGTCACGGCTACCTGTTTCCGAAAAACCAAGGAAGTACTGGAAGTGTCACTCCAAGTGTTTTATCAGTCGAATTGTACGACAAATCGCTGAAGAAGATTTTCATGCTCCGTGACACACAGGGAGACATCAGGCCAGTTACACGCCTTATAAGAACTACCTCTTATCTGTAGACTCTACGTTCCTCGAACAATCGCGCTACGGAACAAGCTATTGCAATGCGCCGACGGCTATTGCAAAGGGCTGGTACTGAGCGCTTCACGTGTGGCGTGCTGCACAAATGTAAATAGCGTCAGCACTGGGAAGTACAATGGGACGGAACGCGAACGTAATTTTATTTTTCCCTCAGCACAGCTGGTAGCGGCACCGTAGGAGTGTTTCACAAAGGCATGGATGGCGGCAAAAATCAATGCCTTTTAGAGCAGTATTCAAGTGTCATTCAGTTAGATCGATCACTGCGATAGACTCTATGAGCGAGGACCTTCAACGGGCCAAGGTGGAGCAAGCGGACCTTAAGTTTGGCCCCAAAGAAAATTCTTGTTCTCCTCCTCTAAGTGTGCTCGGGGCCTGAAATAGTGTTTGCCTCCTAACAATAATGATTGGGTACAGAGATTGGGTACAGAGAGAATAGTTGGCAACCATGGTTGAGTACGTTTGCCAAAAAAAAACCTCCTAATGAATTTCCAACCACATTGTCGTCCTTCAGTCCCCAGCAGCTGCATTGCCCCTACCCAAAGCGGCTAGAAGGCATGCAATACAGCAGAAGGTGCTAAGAATCTCTGGGTCCGGGTAGGCCGCCAATGGGAATTGTTTATTGCCATTTTTAATGCTCGAACTCTTTCGAGCGAAGCTAGTTTATCCGTTCTTTTACATGAACTATCTGATATTCGATGGGACATAATAGGGTGGCGTCAGGTAAAAAGGGTTGGGAGGGGTTTCTGGTGCTCCCTAGTGGAGGTATTTTCTGTTATCGGGAGCATCCTGAAACACATCATTTGGGCGTAGGGTTCTTGGTTCCTAGGACTATAGCAGGGAATGTGGTAGAATTTTGCGGAATTAATGAGCGTGTAGCACCTGTTGTTATTGGGCTCAACAAGAAGCACCAGTTGCATGTGGTGCAGGCTTATGCGCCTACATCCACATACTATAATGAGGTTGAGGACGTATTTTATGAAGACATTGAATTGGAAATGGATAAAGTAAAAACTCCGTACGCTATCATTATGGGCGATTTCAATGCCAAAATAGGGGCACAACAGCTAGGGGATCATGCGGTAGGGAAATTTGGCATAGGCTCTAAAAACAAGCGTGGGTAAATGGTGGTTACTTTTGCCGAACGGAATAACGTTCGAATAATGTATACATTCTTCCGCAAAAGAAACAATAGGAAATGGACTTCGAAAGGCCCAAATGGTGAAACAAAAAACACAATCGACTTTATCTTAACGGCAACTCCAAGCATGGTACACGATGTACAAGTAATTGGCAGGGTTAAAACAACTGATCACAGGATGGTCAGAAGTCGCGTCCGCCTGGTTTTAAGAAGGGAAAGAATAAGGATGCTAAAGCGGAAGACGCCTAACGTGCCCTCTGGCGTAAGTAAAGTTTAATAATTCAGATTGTTACTTGACAACGCATTCTCCATGTTTTCAATGAAAACAATGATCTGTACACTGCCAATTCTCATTTCGCAAATGTGGTCATTCAGTCAGCACTAGCCGTAGGAGCAACACAGCCCAAGTTATCTGAATCGAAGCTATCATAGAAAACTAAGGACCTTATTGACAAGCGCCGAAAAATGATAGTCTGCTGTGCGCGGCACCGAATAGAAATGGCAAAATTGTCCAAATTGATTAAAAAAATCAAGAAGGCCGACATCCGTGCATTGAATGTTGCAAAAGTTGAAGCAACATTGAAACACGGAAGAGGTTTGAAAGCGACTACAAGGAAGCTCACCATTGGCAAAAATAGAATAGAAACGAGCTGCCTGGATGAGAGAACAAACTAGAGCAGAAGATATCATAGTTCAAATAAAGAAAAAGAAATGGACTTGGACTGGCCATGTAGTGAGACGAACGGACAACCGGTGGACAATTGAGGTAACAGAGTGGATACCAAGAGATGGGCCTAGAAGAAGGGGAAGGCCATTAACCCGATGTAGGGATGAAACAAAGAAATTCGGGGGTAAACTGTGGACTCGAGCAGCGCGAAACAGGAGCGTTTGGAGGTCAATGGGAGAGGCCTCCGTCCTGCAGTAGACCAGAGCAGGCCGATGATGATGATGATAATGAACGCACTCCGGGACGCCAATAGCAACACAACCAACAATATCGATTATATACAAAAATAGCCGAGGAATTCTACCCAAACTGTACTCTTCTGGCCCTGACTCAGAGACAAGTTATCCGATAAGTGGTGTCGGTCAGGTTCCGGCGGTTGCGACAGATGAGGTAGCAACGACGTTCAAAGCAATGAAGAAAGGCAAAGCTGTAGGAGATGATGGCATTACGGCTCATATATTGTGTCTCGGAGGTAACATTCTGCTAACAAAGCTTGCAGCCGTATTCTCGCAGTTCCTGAATCTTGAATGGTGCCAAAGGCGTAGAAAATGCGAATTTAGTTATCCTTCATAGAAAATGGGATTCCAAGGAGCTTAAAAATTACAGACCCATCAGCCTGCCTTCAGTTACCTACAGATTATTAACAAAGGTAATTCTCAATCGTGTAGGTGCCACTTCACACTTTCAACAACCACGAGAACAGGCCGGTTTCAGGAAAGGATTCTCCACTTTAGACCATATTCATGCTATCAATCAGGTAATCGAAAAGTGTTCAGTATGTAATACAGCCCTGTATATGGCATTTATGGATTATGAAAAAGCATTTGTCTCAGTTCGCACAACAGCAGTAATAACGGCGTTACGCGAACACGGCGTAGACAAGCCATACGTTGCGCTCTTCAAAGATATTTACGACGGATTCACGGGAACTATACAGCTCCATCAAAGAACTTGTAAGTTTCCTACACAAAACGGTGTCCGGCAAGGGGTCACATAACCCCACAATTATTTACAGCCTGTCTATAGAATGTGTTCAGAAACCTTAGGTGGAGGAAAACAGGCGTGAGAATTAATGGGGAATATCTCAGCCACAGGAGGTTTGCAGACGACATTGTCTCGTTCAGTCAAAGCAGCAGGGATATGCTGCGCGTGCTTTCCCAGTTGCGCTCGGAAAGTATTGCAGCAGGCTTGAAAATAAACTCAAGTAAATCGAAGGTAATGTTCAATCAGCATGCGAAAATACGAGAATTTAATGTAGGTAACGAGGGGTGGGAAACACTAGGCAAGTGCGTGCATCATGGGCAAATCAAATCTGCTGATCCAAACCATGAAAAAGAAATTACCCGAATAATTAGTATGGGCTGTGCTGCTTTCAGTAAGAATTCAGATATCCTAACTAGTAAGCTTCCTCTCTCCCCCCAAAATCTGGTATGTAATCAGTGCGTTTTTCCCGTAATGACGTACGGGGCAGAAACTCCGGGTCTCACTAACGACTTCAAAGGAAACTTAGATCGGCCCAACGGGCTATGGAAAAGAGTATGCTAGTGGTCACGCTGATGGATAGAAAACCAGCCGCGTGGATTAGAGAACACGCTAAAGTGGAATACATTCGAGTTCAAATTAAACGAAGGAAATGGGTTAGCGGGTCACGTCATGCGTATGAGGGACAACAGGTGGACCACCTGTTTAACAAAGTGGCTCCCAATAGGCCGTAAACACAATAGGGGTCGGCCGAGGACTCGATGGAGAGATGAGCTGCGGAAATTTGGGGGAGGGGGTTGAGTAAAGCATGGACTCAGCTAGCACTCGATCAACGTGGCTGGAGATCTTTGGGATAGGCTTTCGTCCTGCAGTGGACACAACCAGGCTGATGACGACGACGACGACGGCGATGATGATGATGATGGTGGTGGTGGTGGTGGTGGTGGTGACAGATAAGGGAATCAAGGGGTATAAAATACGCGTTCTTAAAAATAACTTACTACCAAACTTGTCGATGTTCGTCGAGGAGCTCCTGCAGTCAAAGAGCGAAGCAGGCGGGGTAGAGTGGCTTTTGGCTCCTTCGATGGAAACTGGTCAGGCTCCTTAAACGCTGAGGTATCCGGGAGTATCATCCACTGTAAATTACCCGCTAAATACTGTCACAGAGCATGGCGGACAATCCCCGTAGCGCCATGGCCCACCACCAAGGACTACGACGACAAGGAAGAAGCTGTGTGCGGGGCGCAGCCAGCCCGGGCTCAGTCATGGCTGCATGTAAATAGTTCTTCGCCTTATGTAAATGCATCGCTTCATCGCTACATGTTTCGTGTCATCTGCCGCCACTTTACAATATTATCACTGCCTAACGCAATGATAAAAAAATTAGTGCTTTTGCACACTTTAATGGTGATGATGATGAGAAAACTTTATTTTGCCCAAACTGGGGGAGGGAAGGGGACGAAAGGGAGCGTTCGACGGTCCTTCCCCGTCAGATGGCGGACTGGAGACCGTGAGCCCTAGCGCAATCTTCGGCCAGTTGGACAAGGCTGCGCTGAGTCTCTTGGTCGGAGCTGAGCAACACGGCCTCCCATTGCTCCAGAGTCCTTATCACTATTGTCTGTGATGTGTGTTGTGGTTTCTCGGGACAGGCCCATACCATGTGCTGCAGGTTGGCTCGTTCCGAGCACCATCTACACTGCTCTTTGTAAAGGTCTGGGTATAGGCGGCTGTAGGCTATGGGGTTCGGAAAGGTGTTGGACTGCAAGAGTCGCCAGGCCGCAGACTGCCACCGACTGAGGGAGGGATGCGCCGCCGGGTATTTCAGGCGGTCTAAGAGATAGTGAGCGGTGATGTCCCTATATGTCACAAGCGTGTCCCTGCCCTCCGTATCTAGCTATTGCTCATCAGGATCGAGGCGATCTCGGTAGCTGAAACCTCGGGCCGCTTCGTGAGCATGTTCATGACCTGGCAAGGACATATGTGCTGGCGTCCATATAAGGAGGACCTCGCGGAGTTTTGACCCTGTAAAGGGTTGAAGAAGGCGCTGCGCTTGGGGTGAAATTCAACCCTTCTCAAAGTTACTAATGGCTGTTTTTGAGTCATTCACAATTATTTTTGCGTGTGTGGAGGATATAAAAAATTCAATGGCATAATGTTCGAGTCGTCTTAGTGGCTAATAGCCATATTTTTAACGGGTAGCATTCTTTGCCGATTACCTCCACAGCCCTGCATTTCCACAAAAATGCAGATATCGCGGAAGTTCCACCTGTAATCGTTATCACAGCGTAAATGGTGATAACTGGTCGAACGAAATTTTGAAGAACTAAAGAATAAGAAAAACCAAAAATTACGGAAAATGGCGGATCAAGTAACGCCCTGCATTTCAGCAGTAATGCAGATTTCGTGGACGTTCCACCTGCAATCGTTATAGCAGCGTAAATGGAGGTAACTGGACTAACAGAATTTTGAAAAACTAAAAAAAAACAAGAAAATATAAAAAACACGGGATATGACGAACCGTGTAACGCCCTTCATGTACAAAAAGTGCAGATTTGGCGCAAGTAACACCTGTAATCGTTATAATAGCGTAAATGAAGATAATTGGTCGGACAGGATTTAGAAAAACCAAAAATTTGGCTGTAACAACCTTACGCTCAATACAAGCGGCATAGTAATGCTACGCGTTAGTAGACAATTCTCTGAATTTCTGCTGATTTTTTTTTTTCTTAGTTTCCGTAAAGCAACATTCACAGCCGTTTTCTGCAACCATTGTTCCTCCGTAGATGGCCGTCTTTTGACAGCGTATAGTAATGCTCTAACGTTTACAACTTCACTGTGAACTAATTATGACAGGAGGAGGAGGAATAAACATTTAATTGAGCAGTCAATGTTGTTGGGTTGACCGCCAGGTGGGGGACCTCCTTAGTCCAGGAAGCCCTGGGTCTTGGCGGCCTGTCTCGCCCGGTCTACCAGATGTTGTTGGTGATCCGGGTTGGAGCTGGTCGACCGACCCTCCCACTGCTCAAATGAGGGTTTTGGGTGTGGGGCAAGGGATGGTGTGTGGCGGCACTCCCATACCATGTGGTAGAGAGTGCATGGCTCCATGCAGAATTTACAAGTGTATGTGTACAAGTCGGATGCATGGAGTGTAGTAATGCCATCATCATCATCATCATCATCATCATCATCATCAGCCTATCTACGCCCACTTCAGGGCAAAGGCATCTCCCATTATTCTCCAATTACCTCGGTCCTGTGCCAACTGTGACCAATTTATCCCCGCAAACTTCTTGATCTCATCTGCCCATCTAACTTTCTGTCGCCCCCCACAACGCTTTCCTTCTCTAGGGATCCACTCTGTTACCCTTAATGACCAGCGGTTATCTTGCCTTCGCATTACATGCGCTGCCCACGTCCATTTCTTTTTCTTAATCTCCACTAATATGTCCTTAACACGTGTTTGTTCCCTGGCCCACTCCGCTCTCTTCTTGTCCCTTAATGTTACACATATCATTTTCCGCTCCATTGCACGCTTAGTCGTTCTCAATTTAATGATGGCAGCGATGGCGTAGAGGTAGTAATGAACCATGTGGAAATGCGTCAGTTTGTAGCTGTCTGTAGATGACCGTGTCTTCGCGAGATATGTTAGGATGTGAAGGCGCAAAGGTTCTTCGTCCCAAGCGGTAGTGGGCCAGAATGTCACTGTACCTTCTGAAGATTATTTCTCTTGCTGGGCTTATGGAAGGACTGGATGACATCCCAGAAGGAGGTGCCCGGTGTGTATGAGCTCGGGATGCGGCATGAGCCGCCTCATTCCCTTCCAGTGATGAATGAGCCGGTGTCCATATGATGAAAATTTCGGGTCGATCAGAGTGGGCCGATAGAATTTTTGCTGCTGTTGACGAAGTGCGTCCAATCTGGAAATTTCGACACACTGTCTGGGAGTCTGATATGATGGTGACATGCTCTTTGCCAGTGGTAGCTGCAATGCAATGGCTGCTTCTTCGGTGGTGTCGATGTCCTTGGTAGGTATAGAAGCTGAAGCTAGCGCCAGTCCCTGATTATTCAGTATGCTGATGGTGTGGGCTGATCGACTGGCGTATAGTGATGCGTCTGCGTACCTAATGTCAGGCCGTTTCCCGTATGCAGTTCGAAGAGCTTGAACTCTTGCCTTGCGTCGTGCTTCCCTGAGTACTGACCCCACTGACCACACCCCCCACGTCCACTGAATACTGACCACACCCCCACTGCGCATGCCTGGCCAGGCACCGATGACGGTGATTGTGGCAGGATGCCCCTATGGATTGGCCAACCAAAGAATCCATCACGAGATAGCTTCGCGTTCAACCACCGTCGTCATCTTCCCGTAGGAGAACCCTGAGTAGTATGCGAGGCATTCCTCCTCTCCTCTCCGACGCTACCCTCCTCTCCGGCATTCCTCCACTCCTCTCCAAAGCTGCTATGCTCTCCGGGATTGCGCAACGAATGGCAACACCTGCGGCTCCGCGCGCGATAATGCGAAGCAGCTTAGGGTTAGAGACGCGACGGTAGCCGCTGCATACTCCGCTGGGGGCGCCACTAGCTCCGCGGTATAAATGACGCGCGCGCGCGCGCGCTCCGCTCCCCTCATTCTCATCCCGCAACGCCGCGATCGAACTGAAAACTAGTGGGAACTTTAGTCGACCCCATGGCTGCTTCACATACTACTCAGGGTTCCCCTACGGGAAGATGGTGAAATTTTTCACCCGAGTTTGTTCTCGGATACTGGATGCTCGTAACGTTGATATTCATTCATGTAAATAAACCGGGTTTTGTTTTGGGAAAACTTCGTTGCGCATCGGCGACGCTGCTGCACGACACTGTGTTTTCTTGAGAAACCCTTTGCTTCATTTACTAGATGTCAATGTGAAGGAGTGCGTAACTGCCGCTCATTCGTGCAGGCATGGTACTCCTTCTTTTGTTTACGAAGCTAAACCGATAGCGTTGGTAGGAGTTTACAGCTGAATGATTCGCATTAAAAATTGCCCCCCATCCCTCCCGCACTAACGCTGCATGCAGGCAGGACGTACCAGTCGCTTGAAGAACGTCAGTAGATCACAAGTCAAGGCAGTGACCTTGTTTCGCCATTCATGAAGCACAGTGACATAGACGACGGCTTCATGTTTTGAGCCCGTATACTTTTCATCATACATGAGAATTTTTCATTGAGGAGCTGGAGACCACTGCTGGAAATATACTTGGTGTGAGAAGTCGTTTATTTTGCCGTTACAAACAAAGAAGGAAGCCGCTTTGGAAAGACACACGCACACACACGCACACACGCAGGGTAAAAGTTCTTGATAAATGTTTCAATAAATTAGCATATATTACACATTTAAAGCCATCTCTGCTGGTTGCAGCGCCGATTATTCTGTCCGTGGAACCCGGCACCACGGCAGCATCGGGTATCTTCTCAGAGGTATCTTGCTTTGTCCTGAACGCGACGCCCTCAGGAATACACTGTCATCAGGATCATCTGCGCAATGCATTAAAAAGGGGAACAGCACATAAGTGATAACTGGGCACTTGTAAACTAGATGTTAGTATGAGTTCGGGTAATTTCATTTTCTTCTTATTTCTGTCTGGCTGTAAACGAAGTATCTGAAACCTGAAAGGTTTCAATAAAGGAGCCCTGTATTTTAGCCGGTACTATTCAGGTTGCATACGTCTACTCTTTGGTGCTTGTAGAGTTAGCTGAAAAATAATTGAGCTCAATTTATGAATCGAAAGTAACTGCATTTTTTTACTAAACCCGCTGGTGCGCAGTTTCGGCCATGCAGGCTTTTTTGTTTGTTATTATTGCTGTTAATACCCCGGAGCTTGCGTAAGGCGTAAAGGTGTGGGGAGTGGTATGTCAAGCAGGATAATGTACAAAGCAGAACAGCGTACGAAAAGGAGATTCGAACAGCTTGTGACCTCCGTGCAAGGTTTGTGGTGACATCGGCAAAACGCCGAAGCCGCTTGTGCAGCTATAGCGTCTCGTTTCTCAGAGTGTCGCTCGTGCGACCAATGAATAAAAAATGGTGCAGGTGTAGGGGCGACATCAGCTGTAATCGTAATGAACTTTGTTTAGCACTGGGGGGGGGGGGGGTTCCTCTTTCGAAGTTAAGTACGAGTCCGTTATCTGGGCAGAAATAAAATGTGCCAAAGTGACAGGCGATGGAGAGCTCACCTCTTCGAGAGAGATGGTGTTCTCCTTGAGCTTCTTCTCCACTTGGCTGTACCTGTCTGTGAGCGAGAAGGGGCAGAGCAGTTGGTACCCGAGCGGCCGCGGCTGGGCGCGGATCGTCGCTTACCGTGGGCCAGGTACAGCTTGACTAGAGCTCCGATGAATGCCTCCGCCGTAATGGTGCAGTCTTTGGTATAGCGGATGACCAGGCACTCCAGAACCTTGTTGCTCACCGTGATTCCTGCGAACGACAGCGAACGCTCCGTGTGAGAGCTATAAAAGCACACTCGCAGCGCTTCGAAATATTGATACACGATAACGCGGCAGCGCCTGAGACGAGCCGGTATCGAACTCAGACAGTTCTATTAACACCTACGAACAAACCACGTGTGACATCTGAGCACGCAGTTGAAGCGAGATGTCAGCCACGCACATTATCTATTGCCCGCAGCTCTTATTGCTGTCGATTGCGGGAGAAAAATCATAACTCTTCACGTGCAGCTACTCGGCGCTGTGGACAAACACTCAATTCATTACGGTGTAGACGCGCACTTTTCAACCGTCGAACGGCGCCTACGCTCTGGAAACAAAAAGGCGGGGTAGAGCGGTCCGGGACGTGTCTCTTGGCGTCTTTTGGGACCAACATCCCGGTGCTTCGGGCGACTTCGGACGAGCAGTGTGTTGTTGGATCGTGCCGCTTCGCGTCGCTTTAGACATCTTGGTGTAAAGCCCCTCTATAGTGGTTCTTTACTTGTATGGAGTGAGGTACACCGCCCCGCGTAATCAACGTCCGGTGTAGTTGTCGCATATCGCCTCTTCATATGGGGAAAGCACGCGGCGTGGATCCATACGTCCCTATAGGGTGACCTGAGTACCGCTAATCGAGCAGGCTACCCCGCATGCAGGCACTCGTCCCGGCGGCCAAGTCCATATGCACACTTAACACGCAGACACTGTCACCCTGGTATTCTGAATCCTTCCTCCTCTCGAGCCTCCAGTGGAGGAGGTCCTTGAAATCGATTTCCCCATGCCCAAGAATTGCGGAATCCTCCCCTCAGACGAGTGGAGGGGAGCAAATGGAGTGGCGGTGTGTTCCTTACCTGCCTCCCACAAGAGGGGTCTCAGATTGAAGCTACTCGTTCGCCCTTTGTGCGGTCGGTCAAACTTTACGAAGACACTCTGGACAGAAAAAAAAAAAGTGTGAGAAAATGTCAAAATCTGCCGTATTTGCAAGTGGATGTGATAGTGCGCTGAATGTCACGTACCCGCCAAAAGTGCAGCATTCCCAGTATCACTGGCACATCCTTGATGCTGATCTTGCCGTTTATGATGGGCTGGGCCGAAGTTAAAGAAATACAGTATAACAGGGATTCTTGTTCTTCGCCACAAGCCTAAGTAGGAGCTGCAGCATCCCCCACAGGCACACCTACAACTAGTGACTGTGACGTCACAGTATCTGCTACCAATAGTAATGGACCTTATAGCTGCGATGTATAAATGCGCGTTTAACTTCGAATAGCTTAGAATCACTTAGCTATGTAGTTACATTCACTTAGCTATTCTAAGTATTTAAAATACATTAAAGTATGATTTTGTAAGCGGAATTACGTCAAGCAGAGGATGCCCGTGACGATCAAAAAGCAACATAAAAAACTTCACCTTCTTGCTAGCACAAGGTGATGCAAAAGGCTTGAGCAGACAATGCATGCGAGTATGGACAGTAGTCCGGAATGCTCACAAAGAACATATTTCAAATACTGCCCCAGTCCAGTATGCAACCACAGGCTCTTCTGAATGACAATTGTGGCCATATTCTCAATACAAAGCCACCAGATGTTCATGAAGAATAAGAAATACAATACGAGGTAGGCACAAATTCAGAGATATAGCGAGTCTGAAGTCGAGGCAATTTTATAGGATTCGTTGTTTTCCTCCCTGCATTTCTGAGTGCGTGCCTATCTTGTGTCTATCTTGGGTGTTCCTATGTCTTCCGCTTCATTTTACAGCGCAGCTGTGAAGCCATCATCCGCTGTGATCGCAATGGTGTAACCTACTCAGCGCAGATACGCCTCCGATTGAGCGCGAAAGCGTACCCTTTATCCACCCTCCCCCCCAGAGCTCCCGCGGCAAGAGCTGTCCGCTCACGTGACAGTGACACGCTCTCCCCCAGTAGGCACAATCGCAGTAGCGGTGGCACAGGTGGTCGTTCACCTAACCCTGCGCTGAAACTGCGCCGCGGGTTTTTTCGTGCTCTAACTTCTAACAAAACATGGGAGACCGAAGAAGACGCCCGGACAAGAAGAGGCGTACCGGAAACGAAGACGTTTTCGCGGCCGAGAAAAGCGTCGACAAATGTGCGAGAACAGATTAACAGTGCATGCGTGCACAACCAGTGGTGCGTGCACATGAAAGTTCTGAAGCTCGAAAGTGCCGCCGTGCGCGTGTGGAAACCAGAGGTGCCATAAAAGAGTTTACAGGTCGTGCGTTCCAAAACGCGCTCGGCTCTGCTTGTGCCCTCTGTGACCTTCGGTCGTAAAATCACTGCTGATCAGCGCTCACAAGATCGCAACTCTTTATAGGTAACAAATCGCAACCTATTATCCCTACTAAAATCGCAATTAAACTTCCATCGTAAAATTGCACGGCAGAAAAATCCGCTCCATAATCCCATGGTCGCCAAAGCTCAACTAACTATCCGTCGTAAAAGTGCACCGCCACAATGTCGGCGCTGTAACTTCACATCCCTTTTGTGTCGTCTTGCTTCCTGCCTTAGCCATCTTGTTTCGTGTCCGCATTTCTTGGCCATTTGTTGTGGTCTGTTCCTTTGTTTGCGCACGGTAATGCAAGAAGGTTCGTCTCGTTACTTAAACTAAGCGAAACAGGCGCTGCAGCAGATCCTATCCGGGACGTGTTAAACCTTTAGACTGCGCGATATCTATGTTAATTATTTCGGTATTTCGCTTATCCTAAAGTCTAGATTAACTCGCATTTCTGTCGCTCTTCACTACCTCTAGCTAGAACAATTTACTGTACCGCTAGGAAATTCCCACTTCCTGCACACCGAGAAGCTGCGGTGAGTCGTAATCTCTAGCGTTCTGCGATCGCTTGAGGCCCCTCCGGCTAGAGCTTTGGGAACTCGCAAATACAACTCCAGTACTGCCTGTGCAACTTCTTTCACAACTGTATTCAACCAACTCAGCGTCCTTCGCAAAAGGATACATCCTTGAGCATCACGAGGTGTCGGCACAGCTCCAGAGTCGGCTTCTCCAACAGAAGCTGCGTATCTGAAAGACACAGGTTTTCTGCGCGGAATAAGCGTGGGCAGCTCTTTGGCACAGGCGAGCTTGAAAGAAACAGTAACGGCTTAGAGCTGGATAATAAAGCGCCATGAATTACTAGAGAGCATTTCGAGTGTAATTTTGAAAATGTACGTATAAGAAATGCAGAATTGCGGGGAAGCGAAATTTACCCCTCTTCAGCGCTTTGTCCCCCGCCCTTTCCCCCAGAAGAAGATATCTTTATCGCACAGAAACATCAGGCAGTCACTCTTGTTTTGACTACAGCTATTATTAGTTTCCAGTCATATCTCATTTGAAGAGAAATATTTATGCCGCAACAATTATCACACACGCAGAGCAAAAGGCTACAATATTATCCGTATCCACATCTCCTACATAAACGTTTTATTAATAAATAAATAAACCTACTGTGCTGAACACCTCTCAAAGGGTTCTATGCTTCTATTTGCGCCTAAGGGTGACATCTTTTAGCACCAACGTTTTAAAGAGCTGGACACAGCTAAAATTAGTCTACCGTCATGGATAACTACAAACAGCCAGAATATCCGTATTTGAAAGGCACTTTTGACATTCCTTGCACACAATTTTGGGGCACAGGTATACGCCACCTTCCACCTGCGTGTACGATCGCTTATATTTTATCGGGAAGAATCCAAAATGCGAAGTTGTAATAAGCAAGACAAGCATTATCGATGAATTTGAAATATATAGTATTTCGAGTCACTTACTTCTGGAGATGGCTCGCAAAATTTTGAGCAGCATGTAGGCGTCAAGCTCACATGGTAGCTGTGAAAAAAAAGATGGTCACAAGGTTTTTTTCTCTCTATTCACTAAAGCAACTGCTAGGCAAGCATGCTTCAGCACATCGTTCTCCGGGCACCTTCCATACGAACGAGTCACTATTAGTACAAACGTGCACAATCTGAAGCAGCAGTGAGATATAGATAATCTGTGCCGCCATCACACGGATGGGGAAATTCAAGTCAAACGAACACGTGGTAAATGGTTCGCAACATATTGTTTGAACCTCGAACACTAACCGTTTTGTATTAAGGACGTGGAAATAGTGATTTCCCAAAACCATAACGAATACGAACAAAGCAGCCTCGCTACCTAATCCAATACAAATCAAACAGTGAAAGAACCTAATCTGATATCGAATACTTCGAATATGATGATTTAAGCTTACTATAAAGAATAGTAGCATACCTTTAAAAGCCCATTTATTGGCATCACCATTTATGAATAAAAATTCGAATTTTGGAGATCTTGCACACCGAAGCTACATCCGGGCTATGCCGCGCACGCCGTAGTGGAGGGCTACGGATTTTGACTACATGGAGACTTAATGTGCGCCGAAATCTCGACACACGGGCGTTTCGCTTTTCGCTTCCATCAGAAGACGGCCTCCATAAGCACCATAAGCACAACCCCTTAGACACTCAGCCACCGCGGCGAGTGAGTTTATGAATAACACGTTTTTTATAAATGTTCATTTTATATCTGCCGATGTTTCTTAAACGGTCCTTACAACATCGCATGTTAAATATTCGATATTGCACTGTGTTATTTCATAGCTTCCCAGGATGTAACGCTAAAAAGACTTCACTACCTACGATCTCGACCATTTCAACTACACCAGCACATGGGCTCTTCTTGAACATACCACTGAGAAAACAACGGTGGCATAAATTAATGAGTCAAAAATCATACAGCTGGCTCGATAAGCTACAATAGCTTGAAGAGCAAAAAAGTTAGCGAAAGCTCCATTGTTACTGGGAGTTGTCAATAACGGTAATTAGCAGCGACTTTGAGAATGTGCTAGCTGTTTTGGCCTCACAAACTGTAGATACAAAACGTCATAGTAGCAAGCACACGTTAAAACAACGAATGCCACAAAATAGATCATATGAATGTGAAAGGCCGACCGTGCTAGGAACTAGATCGCTAGCATCTGAGGCAAACGAAAAATTCATGCGTTTCGCAGCCCAAGTGAACGGAGGCAATTGTTCAATAAAATGAATGCGTCATGTCATACTGAATATTTAAAAAATATTTTCATATGGAATGGTTCTCAATATTCGCTGCTCGATCAGTTCACCAAATCGAATAGAAGGTAATTCAATTCGCCAATCAGAAATTTCGCATAAGCGCACCCCCCTACTTTATACCAAGTTCAATATTTTATTGTTTATCCTTAACAGCTTAAAGAACAACCACAAAGCCGTGTATTTAACAAGCGATAAGTTACTTACCTTGTGCGCTAGCTTGGAAAACATGGCGGGCCCCTTTTGCTGCATACCACAAGGAAAAGGAACAAAGCGTCAATATTGTTTTCGAGAGCTCGTTTTGCAAAGGAACTGTTCGCTCATTCAAAGGGAACATGCCATTGTATTCCATAATCTGTAGACGTTAGGCGTAGCTTAACGAGAAGGGTGTCATCAAAGCAATTAGTGCAATATCGCACGGCAGGCATTCATGATGTGGCTGTTGCATTCTTTGCACGGCTAGACCAGCGAGTTTTAATGCTTGTACTAAACAGGTAGGTGATTCCACTCTCTCTTTATCTGCAGCCCCTGTTCCTCACTGAAACATTCGACAAAGGACGCGTGACAGTGCTTTCACTGAAAGGCCGGTCAGGCAAAAAATATTAGCACCGGCGATAGGGAACGGAACTGACACTAAGTCACCGATTTCACCTTAGCGCTCTGCACCCTTAAATAGCACTAGGTTGCAACTAGGCCACTCCTAAATCTGGGGACCTATTTTCGACTTCATGAATTTTGAGTGAATGCTTCGTGTTTTACGTCACCCATCGGTGACGGGCGAATTCACGCGAAAGGTCTGACCAAACGCCTTTGATTTGACATTCAGAATCCAAATTTTGCGGGTTTTACGCACCGAGGTATGCACCTGGGCTATGAGACGAGCCAAGCGGATGGCTCCGTATCAGCAGACTCCTTCCAAGGACTCTGGTGTTAGTTTTGACCGGGCGTTTTCATTTTTCACCTTCATCATAAAAACGGCCGCCACGGCTGCGATCAAATCCGCGTGCTTAGGCTCATCAAGCACGCTGCCTTCACCATCGCCTGAGCGCGTCGATGCTTCGTCGATGCTTCCCTTACAAAAATCGCCACGAAGCTTCCGGATATAGCGCAAAAAATTTCACATTCAAAAAATAAGTACGACAGTAAAAACAAAACGAAACAAACGAATTTTTCATTGAAATTTATGTTATTGCATATAACGGTCTTGCAACGTCGACCCAAATTCGAGCGAAAGACGTGCTGAAAACTAAACGACGTCACACAATGCTTTTTAAGTGCGGAGCACCTTAGTGGTCCGGCATGTCGCAACCACCGCAGTCACGCAGCGTCACGCACCCAAACAGAGGCCTCGAAAAGATCCCCGCTTCCCCCGGTCGGGGGCGTACTTGGGTGCCTCGCGTTGGGAAGCGGATGTCAACCCCGCTGCGCTACACAGGTACACTTTGCTCATACGCAATGTGCCGGGGGGGGGGGGGGGCGGTCTTTGAGCTGCGCTGTTGCCGCGGAGGCTACCGTTGTCAGGCCGCAATTAAGTACAGAACAATATAAAATAAGAAAAAAAACTATGAATAACGCATGAATTACCCCAGATTAATGAAAACTCAATCCAGTGTCTCTTTATAGGATTTTACAGGGGCTTGGGCGCTCCCTTTTGACTAATTCCGTGTCAACGCCAGGCTCATACTGAAATTAGCGAAGAGAGGGCGCCACAGCCCCTTTGGGGAATCCCTGCTGCACACTTGACTGTTTCCTCGTTCAGGGAAACTGCTTTAATTTTACTAGTTACGTATTTCTCTTTCTCAATTTTAATCACATAATTTAGCTCTCTGTGTTAATGTTAACTTGCAAATTCTATTTTCATTATCACTGCTGCTACTACAGAGCACGCCGTTCATGCCGTGACTATCGGGTCTGTGATGTGGTATAGACCAAGCAAGCTTCGCCTGATAACAGAAAACCATACTGTTGTCACCGATTCCCTTGCTCTTGAAGCTCGAACTAGATCAGCACGGTAATGAATAAGACAGTAACTTTGCGTTTTTCTTTTTTTTTTTTTTTTCTGGTTTTCGATCATGTGACATACAAGCTTATGGAGCAAGCATGAATGGATGGATGCAGTGGGCCGGGCTCTGTATAATTGAGGGGAATGTAGTACCCCATCATGGTGCTGTATACGTTTTTATTGCTCCTTTAAAAAAAAAACATGAAACGTTTTTTTGCGAAAAGAACGATTTGCTTTTCAGTTGCTTTTCCTCAAGAATACCGCGTGCGTGACACCTAAAGGCCTGCTCTGTTTACCACTGGCTGCAACGTCGTGACATTTCAAATATTTGGCGAGAAAGCTTACGTCGCATGTTAGCAACTTTTGTTTGCGGATATGTCGTATGGGATTAAGCCATTTTTGTTGCCATTTCCCAAAACATCCGGAAAACTTTTATGAGCCTCTGGCACCGTCAATTCTTTGTGAATTCGCAGCAGCAGCCGCTTCACACAAGGTGCTGTTGATGTTCCCTAGCCAAAGAAATAACAATTTTGAGGGCGAAGGACTCAACGCACTGCATCCGCCGACACTTCGACTAAGTTTCCGGGTCACGTGAACAAAAATGGTAGAAATTAAAAAAAAGGCAAAGTGACGGTTTTACCGCGCTGTCTGCCTTCTAGCATGAGGAATAAGTGAGCCGACGACACCAGTATAGCTATAAAATATCAGGCGACGCGTTTCGTTTGTACAGTCTCTGCGCCAGAAGATGACACGAACCATCTGTTTGCACCTGTCCAACACTTCGCAGCGCACGTATGCAACACTGCCGAGGCACAGGGCTCCAGACTAGGTCTGGGTCTCTTCCAGATCTCCAGCGCTGGATATGGGGCCCCAGCATCGGTCGCTTCTCGCTTTTGTGCGCTAAATGTGTGCAGCCCCGTACCTGTAAGAACCTTTATGCCGTAGGGCAATCTCTCGCAAAAAAAAAGGCCCCTCGGCGCTGATTTTTGTAAGCTAAGGGTCACATTACACGGCGTTTGGTCAGGTCCCTAGGTGAGTTCGTCGCCGATAGTTTACATAAAATAACATAGCGAATTCGCAAAAAATTAGCGAAGTCGAGAATATGGTCCCTGCTAACTCTTAATAAACAGCTGTGGTCTCACCTGCATATTGTCTGTAGCGCGCCCCCCATCGCGCAGACTACGTCAGCGTTTTTGGCGCACTATCTCGACAGATAATAGGCCATGGCAGATTCCGTACCGTTAGTCGAACAGTGCACAGACATAAAGCACACGCTGTACTCACGTGACCCGTGGTCCCATTCTTCGTGAAGCTCAGGCTTCGGTAGATAAGGTTGTCGTCGTTGACTTCCCTGCGGGGGAAATTCTCGATAAATCACCTACATATTTTGCTTCCTGCCCTGAGGGCGAATGCTCTGTAAACTGGGCTCACTACGACCTCACTGCGGGTTCGTATCATTTTAACATTCATCTTACTTCGTGCTTTAATAGATAGAACGAAGTGAAGGACGGACGTCACTCGGCGTATTTTCCACAACGTTCCAGGGCACCATTTAGTTAAATCCGACGGGTTGCCCTTGAATTATAGATATTCGAATTAAGTTTCGCCAATTAGGTGTATGTTCAGCATACGAGCGTTAATATCATCGTGTCCACCAAGAGAAAGGAGCGAGTAGTTATTTTCCCAGCCGTCCAGCGCATGCTGGTGGAGAGGGCCAATCTCGCCAGCAAGCACCAAGGTATCCTGGACTGAGGACACCTCCCACCGGGAGAGCGCGCGAAGGTCGCGCTTGTTGTTTCATAGAGTTCATTCACTCCCCTCCCCGTACTAGGTACTTCGGGAAAAGAAGGCCATATAATATTTTTTTCTTCAAATTTTTGGTATTGAGCACGCCGAAGCTACAGCTAGGCTTTGAAGCGCACCGCAGTGGAGACCTCCGGAATAATTCTGACCACCTGGGATACTTGGGGGATATGAGAGGAGGGGGGAAGAATCTAGCCAGTGTCCTTGGGCTCAGAAGCACAACGCCATAGCCACTGAACCACCGCGGTGGGTTTATGTTGTAAAGGGAACTATAGCACCCAAATTATCGGGCAATCTGCTCCAGATTCGTTTAAGGTGCGCATTCCGTTTGTATTCGTGAAAAAAATTAGTCCAGATCAGACAAAACACAGGAGCGACGCACGGGACTGGCGCTTACCGCGTCACTGAGTGGACCCAAATGGACCTTGCTCGTTCTTTTTAACGTGCCTGCGTCAGGCTGTTTTCTGTCTGCGCATATCTCCTTTGTCCCGTTTCGGCGCGCCCCCTATTCCTTTTCTCTTGCCGTTGCTAATCGCGGACGCCGTGCGCGTATACACAACTCCCACGCACCGAGCCACGCACGACGCCTCCACCGCGCTTCCCCGCTGTGTAGGCTCGGCGCACATCCGACATCACATGTCCCTTCTGTTCTCCACTGTACTATCGTTCATCTTGCCCCGCTCGCGGTATACTACCCCTTGTTCTTCTGTGTTAGTTCACTCTGGCGCACTAAAAATGTGCATCCCATTTCATTCTATGGCGACCTCGTATACCGTTCGTTCTTCTATTCTTCAGATGAACAGGAGCCCGACATTTGGCTCCCTTCATTCCCTGACCTGTTTGCATTCACCAAGAGAGAAGTCCTTTGGGTGTCCATAGTTGCGCCTTCTTATGCACATCGTATGTTCTTCAGAAACGGTGTATGCAAAAGCTTTCAGACAAATATAATCGCGCACGAAAGGCGGAGAGGTTCTCTCTCGAGGAAATCGGATTTTTAACAGTATACCTGCCGCAGGTAACGAAAGCTATATATATATATATATATATATATATATATATATATATATATATATATATATATATATATATATATATATATATATATATATATATATATATATATATATATATATATATATATATATATATGTGTGTATATATATATGTATACCACAGAAATAAGGGTTGACAGTCACGAAAACCTCGGAAAGCAAAGGGGAGGTTGTGGTAGGTCATTGAAACAGATAAAGAATTTGGAAAGAAAGAAAGAAAGCGGAGAAAAAATGCCCGCCAGGTGGATCCGAACCCACGACCTCCAGAATACCGGTATGGTGCGATAACCACTACGCTCCCCCCCCCCCCCCCGCTTTCTGGGGTATTTATGTCAATGTAATTTTTTCCTGTGCTTGGGGGTGGTAGCCAGCGCCACTCTGACTTCTCGGGGTGAAGGGACCCCTTCACCCCGAGAAGTCAGAGTGGCGCTGGTAGATCGCCCCGCCGGTAGCGTAGTGGTTATCGCACCAGACCGGTATTCTGGAGGTCGTGGGTTCGGATCCCACCTGGCGGGCATTTTTTCTCCGCTTTCTTTCTTTCTTTCCAAATTCTTTATCTGTTTCAATGACCTACCACAACCTCCCCTTTGCTTTCCGAGGTTTTCTTGACTGTCAACCCTTATTTCTGTGTTATTTCTACGAGCCCCTCGTTTCCTATTCTGATTCGCTATATATATATATATATATAATGCATTCAACGTTTTTACGTGGTTATCAAGCCAGGCAGAAACAAAAGCGCTCCACGAAAAGGAAACCCACTGACTTTCTGCGTATATGCATGGTTACTAAGCTTCTACAGTCATCTCGTTATCCTGAGTAAATATTATAGTTGTGTTGTTTTCGGCTAGAGATCTAATGTGACCTTTCCATACCTCAGGAAACAGGCTAGCAGGAAAGTTTTCTCATCACTATTCTTCTGCCTTGCTTTTAGCCGACTTTTACGTAGAGTCGAATAAAAAAAATCTGGAGATTTGAAACTATAAACGCTAAAGAGGGCCCTATAGAAAGTTTGTGCCATTGAGCAGACGGTATTTGAAGCGACGAGCTCAGGGGCCATGCGCAGCTCTAAACGCGGGTTTTCGCAGTCCTTGCTCGGCAGTGACATGACATCTAACTTTGCGACAAATACTAACATATCAGATTTGCGAATAGAGCTCGAAAACAGCGGTCTGCGACCCGCTGCGCAGCGACAAAGCGACAGCAATATGCAGAGGCTCGCTGCAGGTCACCTTTTTCGCGGCTTTATGTCGCGCACACTGCACACGGTCGAGCAAAAAACCTGGGCTCCTCCTTCAGAACCTCGAGTAGAAGACAAGAGCAGCACAGGCGGTAGGCTGGCTGTACGCACCACACATTGCTGTGCTCGTCGGTAAAGATGCGTAGCAGGAAGCGCGTCTCGCAGTTGGGCGTGCTGGTGCAGGGCAGCACGATGTAGTCACCAGCTGGTAGCGTGAAAAAGGTGACCGTCTCGCGCGTCGTGGTGTGCACCGTCACGTCCAGGGGCCGGTGCGTGGCCACGAACTGCGTCGTCAGCCGCGTCAGATTCGCCGGGATCTGCGAGGGCCGAGCCGAAGGAAAAAGGGTCGCAGCGCTGCAGCAGGATCGTCTCTAGCCACAGGAAACATGAGCCACGGGGTATTGAATACCGTCTAGAGTTAGGCAAGATTCGTGCCGTTTTCATTGGTCTCCTTTACTGAGTCTCGTGTACGCGTCCACCAGGTTTCCTTTCTTAGGTAGTATTGGTTTACACAACGACATTTTGTTTTTGACTTGTTATGCTTTTTCGCCAAAAGTCTTAACTAGCACTCTTTTAGCGGTACAATTTTTCAAATTTATTTGTCTTTGTTGGCGAGAGCCTAACATTTCGTGTAAGTTTTTTCCAGTTGTGAGTGACTTTCTTGCTTAATCAGAAGACGTCCACCGCAGTGAAACACCTCGGGACCCCTTTCTGTACGCACCGTACCGGTATAATCTGTAACCATAAAATTATTTGGAGATCCATGCACTGCAGCAGTGGTTCTCAGCCATGAGTGCGCCGGGAACCCCTTTTGAGCTTGCGAAATGGATGGGGTACCCCACGATGAAGTATATGCGGATCGGTGACATAATGTCGAACACTTGCAGCTTCGTCATCCGCACAATTATTCAATGCCCGCTTTTTGTCCTTGACATTTATGACAATGCCCGTCATAACGTTGAACTATTTTCTCTCGAATCTAAAAGTATTTTGAACACCTATTTGTTGCCTTTTCTGTGCCTGTTTTTTTTTTATTCTCATAGCTGGCGTGTCGTGCAAAAAGCAAATGTTAAAATAAGTGCTACGCGGAGAAACTAAACGTACATTTCAATCGGCGAAGCCACCTTTTTGCATTGCCACTAAGTTCTGGAAAAATGGAGGATAGAATGGCGGGGGGGGGAGGGGGGGGAGTTTTGGTGAAGGCTTCTCGGACCCCTCAAATGCTCTCACGGACTTTCTGGGGTCAGCGGACCGCCCTTTGAGAACCATTGCATTAAAGGATCCTCAGGAATACCTTAGGATCGCATTCTTCTGCTTCACGAACTTGAGGATCGGCCAGCCTAGCACGCTTTGTTCCAAATTAAAAGCCCAAAACCCGGCGCGTCTCGCACGCCGTTTCCGAGCCGAATCCGCGCACCGTGCCAACCGTGCTTTGCCTTCTCCCTGTGGCCCCCTTTTCTCGCCTTGCGGTTGCATTGGCTGCCCGTCACTCGACCTTTTGTTGTTCACCAGTCTTGGCATTCCGCCGCCTTAATTTCCATTCAATCTTCTTTTTCAGCCAAGTCAGCCCTGCACTCACTTCGCACTCTATTTTCCTCTACACATCAACCATTACAACCAGCGACGCAAGGCGTGCAAACATGCGCGAACAACTGGGGCGGCGGCGAGGCTGAAGCGGCAGCCGCCTTGGCTTGACGTTCACTCTCCGCGCGCAGCCGTGATTGTCCCCCGCTGTCTGCATTACTCGCTTTTGCATAAATAACACTCTGCTTCCCTCCTCCACTGCTCTGCTCTTCGCCCCTCTTCCTGTTAGTCCACAAAACGACGGTGGCAATTTTTTTCCCGACACGATCCTTCTATCGCCAACGCAATTAAACTGAAACTGGCGTTTTGGTCACTATTTGTGAACCAAACATCCGAGACCTGAATCGAGTCCCACACGTGTCGCCTGCTTTACATCTGCACATGTGTGCTTTTATGTGTTAGACATTTTGGACAGTCAAAGGAGGAGTTCCCCGTTACTGCGATTGAGACACGCCCCATAAGAGATGAAACGCGGAAGAAATGGCCGCCAAAAAGGGAGGGCAGGGGGGTTCACGATGGCCTGCAGACTACTGCCGGAGCCACCCGGCTCGTGCCGCAGACTACGCATTTGTTATTGTAAATAAATGTATAGTTTCTCGTCTTATCTGAGTCGCTCGATTGGTGATTGAGGGGTCAGATCCTCGACGCTACTGCGGCTCGGAGAGAGAGAGAGAACAAACTTTATTTCCGCAGGACCTAAGTCCTAGAAGAAGCCCCAGGTAAAGAACTTAACTGTGTTATAGCCTCTTCAAAGCTACCCCCGAATTTACATAATTCAGAACTACAGGTGCCCCGATATATCGAGTTCAAACTGTGTTAAAAAATTGTTGAATGTATTCCTAATTCGCCATGCAAAATTTCGTTTACCTGAGCTCTAATACAATACGAACACTGATACGCCCCTAGCAACCCTTCGATCCGATATTGGGGCAAATGTTAAAGAACTCCGAAGAAAACCATTACAAATAAAGTCGAGCCATATCAGTGGGCGCGGGGCCGCACCACGGTGACATAGTCGTCGTAGTTTTGATCGGGTGAGGAATCAGGGATCTGCCTCTCCAGATGCAGCTGTCGGCATTTGGAAAGGTAACTTACTTGGATGAGCCTAATTTCGAGTGTCTCCTGTCTCCTGACAGAGCCGTTTTCGAGTAAGGTGAAGAAGGAAGAAAAAAAGTTTTGAGCACCCTGGTTGCACAAGGTTACTGGAGTTCAAGAAGCCGCAGTTCTCGAAGGCTGTAGCCGGATATTCACGAAAAGAACGCTAGCAAAACAATCAAAGCAAACAAACTAGTGGTGTGCGAATATTAAATTTTAGACTGCCAATAGCCATCTCGACATGGTAAAAAGCGCACTAGACGGGGACAGGAGAAGAGACAGTGACACGTGACGAGCGCTAAATTAGCGCTCGTGATTAGCGATCGTCCCGCATCACTGCCTCTTCTTCCGTCCCCATCTAGCGCGCTTTTTACCATGTCGAATTCGCGTCACCAACTGGCCCAAATTTCTGCGTTGAAGGAATAGCAAAAACTTCCCACGAATCAAATAGACTATTTTCGTATACGAATAGTAAAAAGGGACTGCGACTCTAATATACTATTTCCTAATACAAATATATTTGCTTTATGCGCATAGATCTTCTAAAACATATCTACAAAAGAAAGATAACTTAGGCAGTCAGGACTTAATACATCTGAGTGTTCACGTACTAGCGCGTGATAATAAAGTGCTAGAAAAAATTAAAATATCAAGAGTAAAGGCAATACGGTAAAGCCGTAGAATAAAACGTCGCATACATTGCCATGAAGAAATCTAGATTCCTCGACATGCTATGAATATAAGAAGTACGTGTGTCTGACTGATTCCTCCAGTCATTGAAAAGAGGCTGTACGATAGTGACTTTACTGCATTCTATGACCTTACTGCAGGCCAAGTAATAACTCTTCATTTCTCGCTAATGGCGCTATACTTGCAGAAAACTCTTTCTGCTTATAAATTTTGTGCAGGTGGCGTCTCACTTTAGCTGACGTACACCAGAGTTACCCCGCACTTGCCTCATACAAGGCTTGCGCGAGTTAAGCTTTCTTGCGGGGTTCTGACGTTGTGCAAAAAAGCGAACCCCAGAAATTAGGGCGTGCGGTGAAGCTTGTACGTTTGCATGTCATGCAGCAGAGTCAACTATAATATCACTATAATTTGTGAATTCCGTAGTGTGAATTTTGAAATATTCGCAAACTCCGAGTACTTCGAATGGTAATAGTGAGCTGCGAATCGGACCGAATATTAAAGACTACCGCGAAGTATCTGAAGTTTCGAATATTCGCGCACCTGTGAAACAAAGGTTTTGATAGCAAGCAACAATTTGCAGAGGGAGCACGCGGACAGCAAGGTTGAAATAGCTTCTCGATAAATCTCTGGCGCCGCTTTTAATCCCGTTTTCACCAAAGTTTCCTTTCACCCAGGCACTCTCCTGTTAAATGGTTTAGCCGCACTGCCAAGGTAACGCGTCCAGCCGGATTCGCTGACTTGAAAGTATCCTCACATCAGCAATACGCATTTTCTACAGAAGCAACCTTCAAAATTTGGCTCACTGCTCGATATATAAAATTACTGGGGTGTTGAGTCCTATATACAGACAAACAACGCTCCTATACTTAGAACGTTTCAATACGCCGGTTGCTCGAGTCAGATGGCCTCCGAAATTTTCAATGTCTGAAACTTGAAACTTTGAAGGCCATTTGACTCAAATGCCATTCGATTGTCATTTCAAACGCCTGTGTAGTCGTAGTGTAAGAGGATTTACCGAGTGATCAATATGAGCAATAATACGAAATATCTGGCCAAAATATAAGCGCCTTCGACAGGATGGTCTCAAGCTGTTTATTTGCCTTTTCAGTGAAGCGATACAATAAAAGGATACAGGATTTTGTATCTGCGTGTCTTTTCTAGATGTCGATTAGATACAACGCCCAGTTTTGTCATGGTCAAATCCTCAAAGTACCACTAAATGATAACTATCCAAAAATACTTCTTGCTCATATTAATAAAAGGCTCATATAATCGCAAACGCGTATAATCTGTACAAACTAAATTTCATGAGAAAATGCGAATGTATGCGGGAAAAATTATTTTGCTCTGTGATAAAACAGGAACCACGACAAACTACCCACCATGGAGAAGAGAAATTGCTGAACGTAGGAAAATGAAATGTTCTGCACATTTGGTTGTTATGGGTTAACTCCGCTTGAAATCGCTGTTCGCTGTGCAACTTGCGCCTATAAAACATTCTCGAGCACTCATTCCAAACAGCCCGCCTAAACGTTGGGTAGCGTTCATGGAAAAGATCAATAACACAATGCATGCAGAATTATGCTGCAAGCGAAACATTAGCAATGAAATTTACGAAAGTGGAAGCATGCTTCTATCTAGTGAGTGCGAAAGAGACAAGGGCTGCGAGAGTATTTACGCATTATATTCCGCTGCCACGGTTACTCTGACACTTCGAACAACAACAACAAAAAACGAGCACCTTCTCACATGCCATGTGCACAACGCAGAGATTAAGGAAGGAATGCGTCTTCCAACTGTCAATTAGTACAGCGGGAAAATAAGGTTTATAGCATATTGACTGGCTAAGTCTTGGGTATTACAAAATGCTAACTGGAAGAACCTTGGGGTAAAAGCGTTATAGAAGCCCTGATGTCTTAAACAGTGCGCCGTTGTGGCACTTAAGACAGCGGTACTTTAAAATGCACCCATTGTTGAGTAGCTTTACAGAGCAAAAGCTCTATTAGTCCCGGTACACCCCCAGAAAACGGCTCGTTCCTCGTAGCGTAAATATGACCTTCAAGCTCAGCCAAAGTCGAGCCAGTGCCTCATGCGGTTGCGCAGTGAAAGCGTCTGATCGCTCCTTACTTTTTAAGAGGAAGGGTACAGAGAACGGGTACAGGGAAGAGCGCATGCCATCAGAAAATGACAAGACCAGTCGCTGGCTGCTTCCAAGTTCACTGCAGCATCTGTGTTTTGTCTTGCAATGCATTGTTTAAAGGGCCATAGGGTTGCGAAAGCAATAAGGCCTGAAGGCAACGCGCCTCAAAGCGCTGTGGATGCTACGAGCTGATAAGCTTGGAGCAAGACAACCTAGAGACACTCATCAGGGACCTTGCGCTCCGAAATACGCGTAGCCATGTACTCCGCTCGGCAATACGCCCCCCTTTTTTTAGCAGCCGACGCGCATGCTCCGCCTCTAGTGGCTGCGCGGCCCTGCTTTTTGCGTCGGCCGTACTAGAGTCGGCACGTCAGTTCTAGAATAGGGGTAACAGCGTTTGAAGGCCAGATAAGGGGTGCCCAAACACAACATACTCGTCACGATAATAATTGAACATTTCTACCAACGACTACCGGCCCGCTTGCGTTTCTTGCATGCGGCACTGTCGCGGCGAACAGGTCCCTCGGAGGCCGGGTCGTGCCGAAAAGGCATAGCGTCATCGCAGTTATTCGGTGATCGCTTTAAACCCGCGCCGACGACAATCCCCAGCGCAATCTTTCACCACACTATCACCACCTTTCACGCATTTGTAAACTGATTTTCATCAATAGGCCTCCTGCGCTGGAGTTTTGGCGACATGCAGCGCTCCTAGCGGCCAACGCCTCTGGGTAGTACAAAAGCAGACGACCCCCGCCGCCCTCCATGTGTTTTCAATTACAAGCCAGAGTGAAAGTTGGTTGTGGCGCTTTGTGGCGAGTTTAAATGACTGCATATTGTATGAAATAGCCCTTAAAGTAGTTGCAGAGGCTAAACAAAATAATATCCGCTAAAAGAAGCCGATTTGTCGGCTTTCTTTTAGCGAGCTTTCGCGATGGTCGCGGCGTGGGACAGTATCGCCAGGTCGGGTGGTTTAACTGTTTCACGACAGTTACAGTTTTTTCTTCTTGCGTGCGGTCGACAAAGGAAAGTTCACGAGTAGCATAAACAAGGAACGCTGCTCATCCTATATCCTGAGGTAACTGCAAAAGGTTGCTTCAGCGGGAGCATGCAAGCGAACGCAAGAATTGCGCAGCCGACTCAGCTGACACTGCTGGCCTGGCACCGCCTTTGAAACGAGTGGAAATTTTGTTTCGTATTTTCGCAAACTAAATGATTCTTGCGTAACGTTTTACGCCGCACGATTTACGAACGGGAGGGTACATGTATACTAGCGAGTGGGTGGGGCAATAGCGCCAAATAAACAAATTAAGCGCTATTAAAGGACGCAAAACATGCACCAAATCACACGCCCGCTGCCTGCAGAAATGTGTACTTCTATAACACCACATAACACAGCATAACATAACACAGCCGCATACACGGCGCGGGGCCCCGAATATTTACATACGATCATCACTGACTGTGTTGGTTTCCTAGTGCAGGGGTCGTCGAATCTAAACGCCGACACCCCAGTTTTGACTTCAAATGGAGTTAGACAGCGAGGTAAGAACAGAGAATTGGCGTCCTCCAGTTGAATTGCACCCCCATCTTCACACTTCGCCAGATTATTGTCAAATATTATTGTAAATTCGCTGAATTTTTTCTCTTTGCATTCAAAGCCCCTCTCCTCCTCCCCCCCCCCTTCCCCCCCCCCCGTCCGATTTGCCGTCCAGCCCTCCGTCGTGTCGGCTGCATGGAACTCGGCCGTTGCTGACGCTCATTCTAGGCTATTAAGTGCGAACTGGGAATGTATACTGCAAGAGCGTAATTAAGTAAAGCGAGAGCAAACAAGGAAAGCGAGCGGCCTCTTAGTTCGCCCGACCACTTTGTTTTACGGCCACTATATATAATTTCGGAATCGCAAAACAGATTTCACGCTTCTGACGGTCGCGGCAATTTGTCACTGAGACACGCAACAAAACGGCAAGCTAACGCTGCACCGTGTATTCGTAACGGCGACGCAAACGAGCACTGTTTGATGAAAGTGCACGCATAGTGTGCAGGTACGCAAAAGAGCGGCGCACCGCAGCAGGCGAGCCTGCGGTCCGCCGGACTCGCTGGCTTTTTAAAGCGCGATCATCACCGATTGCGTCACTCTTCTTGGCTGTTTTTGAGAAGTCTCTCTCACCTAAAGTATTAGTTTAAACTAGAAATTTCACTTAAAATTTTACTTCGTACGACCATCGATCGGTGAACCTGCGAGTAGCAGACGCCGTCACGGTCCCGGCACTTTCGTCGGCGCTGTAAACGTGTTAAGCGCTGCAAACATGAGTATTCTTTCCTCCATGGCTGCAAAGCTTCTCCCCCAATGCCAAGTTGATCGCTGAAATAGATCGGACGCGTCGGGGATGAACTGGTGACCACGTCGCAAAATAATCGGGAGCGTCGAGCTCAGTTTGCTTCTGTCAACACGGGATCCTATGGGACCCGCGCAGCTTTGTACTACCCGGAAGTACTGCCCGGAAGCCGCTTGCGCAGCGCCCCCTGGGCAGCGCAGGAGGCCTGCTCTTGGCGGTAGGCGACAAGTTAAAACTTGTCGCCTCCTGCTGCGGTTTGTGCCGATTCGTGTGCGCGCCTTGCCCACCGTGCCGGCAGATGCGTGCCGCGGTTAGCACGTAGCGTTTCCGCCCGCAGAAGACGCTCCGTGCTTATCAGTGTCATTCATATATTGCAAACGACGCGCAATATCAACAACTCAGCTAAGCTCGCGTGACGAATGGCGGCGGTTGGCATTTGTCCTTGCAAAGATACGCCGTGCCGGAGTAACGCCGCCCGAACCGCCGACACAACCGGCGGCTTCCCCAGAGCCGGAAACGCTGATTGGTTGCAGCATCTGATGGAGCTCGCCAATAGCAGCGCCATAGTCTTCAGCGCCAGCTGCGTCATAGAGGCTACGTCACACGCGAAAAGATACGCCAATGCTCCTTTGTATGGCAACGATAATTTCCATGTTAACAAGGAAATAAAAAACACGTATTCTAGCGATAGCGCGCTTGAAACAGTGACATATTTAGTGCCCCTTTAACCGCGTTCAAGCGCGGCAGAATTTTGCATTTCACTTTCATAAATAAAGGGGCAGTTACTGCAAGGTTACCTAGGCGGCAGCTAAAGAAGCAGTTAGTTCTCTTTCAGTTGCACCGAAGGGCGTCGTTTCTGAAAACAGTCGACCAGAACTGTCAAATAATGGAGAATTCAACGAGAGAATGAAGAAATCACGCCGCTGCCCCGACGATATTGCCTTTTGTTGTTTTGTCCTGTTTCGCCCCACCTCTTTTGAATGTCATGATTTTAAGAACATAACTGCAGGCTGCCATTTGAAGCATTATGTTCAATTAACAACCCGGCCACACTACCAGGCTGCAAGCCGCATAAGGTTGGCTCAACAGCAAAGCGTGTTCACAGATCCACGGGGGGTGGGGAGCAAATTAGGCTCGCCAGCACGCATCCTGTGGTCCGTAACGGCCGCTCCCACTTTTTGAGCAACCTATAAGCAGAGTGGTGCCGAGGACACCATTGTGTACGAACTGCGCTTCCGCAGTGGACCGCATTCTTTTTCACGGCTTCGGCTTGGCGTGTCATAGCCACATAATGTAATGGCGCAGTCTGAGCACACCAGGAAAGCTCGGAGGAGAAGCGTGAAGTAGGATTCCCTTTGAGTGCCCCGTGTGCTCCTTTCCGGAACTCGGCTCGGTAATAATGACGGGCCAGCTTGTTGCGTGTTCTCACACCACCGGTGCGCGAGCACGCTGCGAAAGGCGCACGCTTGCGCTGAGCCCTGAAGCTGGCGAGCGGACCCAAAAGGCTTGGTCAGCCGGCACGTAAGCGCATGCAGCCAAGGTGCGATGCGCCCTTCTGAGCGCACGCGATTGCTATAACCAGTCGCAGTGGCGCGTTTGCGTGCGCAGCAACGTTTACGGCGTGACGGGTCGCGTTCAAGGTTACACATATGGTCCCGCGAAAGCGGTATATGTCTCCAGTTTTCCCCTTGCGCTCCGTTTAGTCACGTGACAGGGCCTCATTTTCCCCGAGCGATGAGCCGCGGCGGCACCGAAAGTGAATGCGTGTGTTGTCGGATGGGCACGGATGATTTCCGCGGAAAATGAGGGTCCTTACAATGCGGACACGAGAATAGGCATCAGCCCCATCGCATCAGGCGGCTCGTTAGCAAGCCTAAACTGTTTGGTCGGGATCACGGCATCATCCCGTCTTCAGAAACGCTGTGCACTCCTTTCGTCCAAACGCTTATTACACATGTCCTTCGCTCCACTTTTGTTTACACTTTCCCTTCAGTTTGACTTTCGCGCATTCACTTGGCTTTATAGCAATACCTCGGTATAGTTTATGAATTCGTCGCAGCGTAAGATACGTGTTATGTACACTTATATTTTAGTTGTAAGATTATTTCAAATGTTACGAATAGTTTGTGACTCCAAGGGCCTTGAACTCCCGTTTTTACTAAATCATCAACTATAGTAATTAGACCTAAAGATTAAAAGAGCCCTTAGCTCTTTCATTTGGATGTTGAAAATATAGTCTACGAAGTAGCCAAATTATTACAGTTACCTAGCCCGGTCAATCACGCGTGAAGTGCATTTTAATGACATCAAATATTGAGACGACCCAGGTCCAAAATTAAACGTCTCTCCCCTCGCAATTAGCCCAATTTTCCCCTTCCAGCCGCTAATTAGCGTGTGCATGTTGACAAGTACGTCCCACTCTCTCCGCTAGTAGCTCCGGGAAATGCCATACAGTGTTTGGTTGCTCAGCGGGTGTCCTAAAAGAAAGGAAACAGTAATAAAACATTTATGCCAGTACCAACCATAAATTTGATCCGCTTAAATTTATTTAGAACTGACAGGTACACTGCTAACAATGCGACCTCGGAACACTGGTTCATCGTACACAAACTGGAATTTCTGGCTAGTGGTTTCTAGAGTCCTCTGTTTGTATCTAAGCCGGTATAAGTATTAGTCGAATGTACAGGCAAAGATGCCGACGTCGTCCAAGCAAACGAGGTCGTCCAAGCAAGTCTGCCATTTAGAGCAGGCGGTAACGGTGTCCATGGGGCGCTGGAAGGTTGCTGGTTCCGTACGGAGCCCGAAATGCATCACTTGACCTCATGAAGCCAATCTGGGGTAATAACAGCCGTCTTTTCTAGGTACCATTCGTCTGCCTCTATCTGCCAGTACCCATATTACGGAAAAACAACGAAACCGAGACCGCGGCCATGGCTGCTCGAAATGGGGATGATCAGTTTAATGACACGGTTAATTTCTACGCGATGATGATAATAGCTGGTCTATACCCAGCGGGAGATTTAACACCTTCCCGCGCCCGCAACGTTCATGTTTTCCCTCAAGTACAAGCCCCACACTGCACACGGAACTTGCTGGCTAGTTGCTGGCTTCTCCAGGTGGCACCAATACTGCGGCTCAACCAAATTCCAGCGTGACTCTCTATGATGTTCCTTTACGAAAGATGCGCGCACTGCGTCCCGACGTCCATTTAAAAGCTTGAGTGGATCCTCGGGCTCCTTGCCGCAACACGAGCTGTTGCTCCGCTCCTGACATGCTTTCGTCTTGTCCACGTTGAGTCATCCATCTAGACTTGCCAGTGTTCGTTGAGTCTCCTTTCATGTCTCTTTTCGCTCCTCAACTTCCAGCGGCCTCCCTCGGAAGTCGGAGTACGACTGAAGGGGAACGTTTACATTCGCGGTGTCTCAGATCTGCAGGCAACGCATGCTTGTTTTGGGTGCGCAGGCTGATACGATCATGACGGTGCCCAAAGGTCGCCGAATTCTTCGTCGGCTCAAAACGGCTGATCATATCTCTCCCTCCGCCCGCGAGAAAATCGCTGCGGTGATGAACCAGAAGTCCGCAATCCTAAATGTTTGGTTTCGTTCCGGAACTTGAATATATGTAAAGCTGTCATGAAGTGCTGTCCCCTCTTGCATTTCCAACGGTGCATCCGCCGTCGTACACTTTCAGCAGATCCTGGCGTCGCCAAGTCGAAGCGGACGGCAACAAAACTATGCGTCCAGCTCGCTGAAGCGTTTCCAATCCAGTAGGTCGTCTGTAGAAAGTGTAGTCTGAGTGGTGTCGGGAAATTATCAAATGCTTGCTGTTGCGGTAGCCCCTGAGCAGCGGGTCTATAGCGGTGTTCCCCGATGGCTCTTGTGCCTGCCTCGGGTTCGCTTTTCAATAGCTTGTGATTACGCCGTATTTATTTTCGTGCTTGGTTTCAGGTCACAATACGGCTTTACGGTTTCTTCACACGGTGCCGAAGCAATCAGCGAGGGTGATTCCGCTTCTAGGCGTTCGGGCGGATGGAACGGCTCAGACTCCTGGATGGGTGTGACCTCGTGCGCTGCCAAAACGTTTGGTGATAGTCGAGTTTCCAGAGGTCCCGGTAGTGATCTGCTCTTCATGAAGTCGGGAACGAATATGAACTCAAACACAAACGGAGGAGCCTCTATCTTTTCTTTCCCGTACTTAACCTCACGTTTTGTCTTCCATTTGCCAAGAAGCAGCCGAGACGTCCTTGTCTTTGGCTGGCGTAACCTCGCGTTCTTCACAGTTGCCTCTCGTTGGGACACTCGACGCTACCTCGGTTCTCGGTCCCACCAGTATTTTTTTGGGGAGGTTCAGCCTAATCTTCAGCCTTTTGGTATGAAGAATCCTGTGCTGCAACGACGGCTTGTTCCTGTACAGCAAAGACTTGGGGGACGTTACCAGACAAATTGTTCTTGATAGTCGTATCTTGTTCTGCTTGAGGTAGGCAGCCCTTCTATGCGTCACACGTTGCGTTGTACGGAACGGTTTCTTGCACCGCCGTCATAGAGCAGTAGTTCTCGAGAGGAGTTTCTGGCATACGTCACGCTAGCCTGAGTCGAGATTGCGGACGTCATGGTGGGCGCAAAGCGGTCGCATCTGCCTTTGTTTCGTTCGCTACCCGTCAGTGACGCGAACGTCAAGACATCTGTTTGCTGCGCCGGCAAGTAGAGCTCCAAACGGTTCACAGTGCTCACGTTGACGATATCGGGACGGTTCGGGTGACTGTCGGCCGACGTCTCCACGTTCCCAATCCACGTGGACCCGCGTGGCTCACCGTCAGAAGTGGAAACCTGTAGCTTCGCCAAGACAACTGCCGAGGTAGATGTGCATGAGCCGCGTTGAGAAGGGCCATCTGAATAGGCGAAAGTGACGTTGGTCTTATGTCTCAGGTCGGCAGCCTTCGGAGACTTCAAGGCAGAGTGCAAACGGTTTATGGCACGACATATCTTTCCTTGGTACGTCAAGGCTTCGAAGTAGTCGCATTCAACTTCATCACTCTCAAAAAGATCAATGATTTTCTGATCTACCCCATGAAGTGCGGTGTCCTTGCTCTCCAGATGGTCCGTCGCCTCCTGCAGATCGTGTGGAGACGCTAAGGTGGCATCCAGAAGATTCGTCGTTGCTTTGAGCAGTCTCGACACTGCGCCACGAAGGATACGTTGCTGTCGGCACAGCCAGTCCATCGCACGCATTCGTTCGGTCGTCGATAGGTGGTCAGGGCCAGCCATGCTGACCTCCGGCTGAGGGTTGGGCAACGGCGGTCAACGGTGGTCAAAATCACGGGGTTCTGCGAACCTCAAGCCGGAGGGGACGTCGGCGGTCTCTTTCGTCACGCGGGGTCATGATACCGGGTCTCAAGGCACCAAAGTATTATGGAAGAACGACGTGTGTGTGTGTGTGTGTGTGTGTGTGTGTGTGTGTGTGTGTGTGTGTGTGTGTGTGTGTGTGTGTGTGTGTGTGTGTGTGTGTGTGTGTGTGTGTGTGTGTGTGTGTGTGTGTGTGTGTGTGTGCGCGCGCGCGTGAGGGCGCGTGCGTGCGTGCGTGCGTGCGTGCGTGCCTGTGCGTGAAAGTAGAGTCAGGACGAAAAATTAAATAAATGTGGACGCTTAGCTGGCTAGCAGGAAAACCGGCCTGTCGCCGCAACATAAGAGTGAAGGGCGGACACAACATCCCGGTGGCAGACTCCTAGGGCGGAAGCGCCTAGTGACAGAACCTCGGAAGTAGATAGCGGAAGGTGGAGGCGGCTAAGGGTCGACTCCAGATGCGTGCGTCGCATTTGGGAAAAGCTGCGGCAATTAAACAGGAAATGTTCTGTATTTTTCAGCTCATCTCAAAAAGGGCATTGCGGAGTTGGAGCCAGACCAGATTTATGAAGATAGAAATTTAATGGGGAAATTTCGCACCGAAGCTTAGTGATTGCTACCTCGCATAGCCTTGATTCACAAAACATCGGCTTCCATGCACGACGAAGGTGGCTATAATCTCTAGAAGAGAGAATGGCGTCTTGCTGAGAAGTCTAGAGTAGTTGTAAAGGTCTCGCCCCCCATAGAAAGCTATCATTTGGACATTGCACGACCACAGGGCCACCAAGAGACATACTGGCTAATTGATCACCCACGTCATTGTATGAGATTCCTGCATGTCCTGGAACCCACACTAGCGTAACCTCGCAAAGCTGATGAGAAACAAATGACCGGATGTGCGAATAATTGAAGAATTTTTTTCTTATGTTAATGCGGAACACACAGAGAGGGAGTCAGAAAGAATAACAACATGCGAAAATCTATGCTGAAGTTTTTGAAGAGCCATAATCACTGCCCATAATTCCGCCTGGAAAATAGGAGTGTAATCAGGTAACCTAATTGAAAAGAACCAATCGAGGGACTGACAGAATATCCCGACTCCAGCCTCCTCATCACTTTGCGAGACACGGTTAATTTCTACGCCATGATGATAATGACTGGCGTATACCCAGTGGGAGATTTAACAACCCACACTTCAGGTCTATTGACGAGAAATACTGCGTGAGAAATAGTTTCATCAATACCGAATAGAGGATATACGTTTCTGTTTCTCGTTTTTCTAACCGCCAATAAACTACGCAAAAAATCGTAATGTTTTATCCTTCCTATTTACAAGCCCCACCGTTACAACTCGGGGGACGTTGGAGGGCTTCATGACATCATTTTTGAGCATCTTGCACCTGTATTGATTCATGTTATTCGGTCACAACTCACTATGGTGGTTGGATTCGTGGCATCTTCAGTGAAAATTTTGTGATTAGCAGCGCTATTACGGCAAACTCCGGAAGGCGTAGCAAAGCAGTGATGTAATTCGCCGAGTAGTGCAAACCACTTACACCTTTGCTGTACCGAAAATTTTGGCTCGACGTCAAAATCAACAGTAGCTGCCTTTTCCTGTCGATGCGATTTGCCACTGTCGGACACCGTATTAGAAGCCGCGAAATCGACGATGCCTTCGCGTGAGCTAAAGCCCTACTCTTGGTCAAAAGGTGCATTCAGTGAAACTACGCCACGCTGTTTCACCGACTACGGCTTGGCGTAGCCTTTACCCGTCGCTACAAGCACCTCATTGGCTTTACGAGTGACCCAGACTGTGAGACATGCCATGTACCAGAGACTATTTCGCATGTTCTCTGCCACTGTCCACGCTATGCGCAACCTCGAGAACAATTAGTGAGAACATTGGCCCGTTTGGACTGTCGTGTGGTGTCGGAGGAAGTGCTGCTGGGACCTTGGCCAGACGCGAAGCGTTCCTACAGTGCATTTAAAGCTGTGCTGACATTTCTGCGCAGCAGCGGCCTCTCAGAGATATTGTAGTAGAGGCCCGTCCGGCTTAACTTTAACACATACACCGTATCGGTATAGGCATCTTCTATACATAGCCCTTCATCTATTTCTCCGCCATCTTCATCTCTCTCGTCCTCTATCCACACTCTTTCCTCCACTTTCCCTTCCCACACACAGAATAGCTGGCCAGATATACTACCGTCAGGCCGACCTTTCTGTGTTTATTTCATTTCAATAAAATTCCTCTCTCTCTCTCGCAGTTCCTCCTGTCTTCTGTGTGCACGCGGGCCGCGGCGCGGGCGCTCCTTGTCTTAGTACGCTCGTAGGCATAGTGTGGACAAGCTCGTTTCCTTAACACAGATTTGGATGTAAATAATACTAAGGAATAAACTAGCTGGGTACATACTACCTCGTCCTTTGGAGCGTAGGTGTTTTTGTTGTCAATTTTGTTCAAATAAACTATATACAGTAGAACATGCAGCAGTAGAACATGTTTTCAATAAAGCACACATTTCAGCTGTGTGCCTGGGAGAACAGCAATACTTCACGCCTGTGTCGTAGTGTAGAAGAGCCGGTAATTAAAATAAGAGAGTTTTAGCAGTTCGTATACTCCGCTCCGTCGTTTTCGTCGGTACCGTGTTGACCGGGACCCGACCGGGCACTTCCGCATACGTGCCGGTAGGGTACATTAGTTCCGCGGGCCAGCCGTCGCCATGCCCTCGCATTCGTTACGGGGGGAGTGGGGTGTCCTCCTCGCCGTGCCCGGTCCCGGTCAACACAGTACGAACGGAACAGACGAACTGCTAAAACTCTCTATTATCCGTTCAACGCAGCTAGAAAGCCATTTCAGAGGCTTGCGTGCCGAATCAATCTTTCGCTGTAACGGCTGCATATTTCGTAATCTGCTTCTAAACAAGTTCTCTCCTTGGGGGTCGCATGCTCCGTTGGTGAGAACGCAAGAACTGCTGCCTACTGGCTAGGTTATTTGGAAATCTCTTATAGACACCACTTAATAGCCTCGCTCAATAGTTTGTAGCGCTCAGAACCTGCCGGGAAGTGGAAAGAAACCAGGGGCAGTTTTTCTGTCCTTAAACCTACACCTAAAATTGAGATGGGCCACTTTGCCTGCGCCACCGGTGAGGTGGTATTAGTTCTATGGCATCCCCTTGCTGACAGCCTCAGCGATTTTCACATTGGTACGACCTGGCTGGGTTGTCGTTCCCGTTGTCATTTCCTCCAGCGAAGAGTCGGGCGTATCGGCATAGCGTGCTTTCAAAAAAAAAAGCGACGCAACGGTAAACAATTGTATTGCTGCCAAACTGGGGTTATATTGCTGCGGCGAGCCGAAATGTACACTGGCACATTCCTCCAGGGGATCCACGCCGACGACGATGAAGTACTCGGTGGAACGGACTCAGCTCGAGCCAGTGCGCGCTGGGTATGCTCAGCTTCCACTGCCGGCGGGGTGGAGGAAGATTCGTCATCGACGTTCAGCTGCTGGGACTTTTTTCCGGAGGACGAGGGCGTCGCGACGTAGCGCTGCCGTCGCAGGCCGAACGGCTGATGGGCAGCGAGGACGCCAAGCTGTGCCTGTCTCCAGGCTGCGTGCAGAACATCAACCAGAGCGTGGACCCGGGCGTGAATTTCTACGAGTTCGCCTGCGGGGAGCTGTGCCTGTCTCCAGGCTGCGTGCAGGCCACCGGTACGCTTCTGCAGAACGTGAACCAGAGCATGGACCCGTGCGACAGCTTCTACGAGTACGCCTGCGGCGAGCTGTCCCTGTCGCCAGGCTGCGTGCAGGCCGCCGGCACGCTTTTGCAGAACGTGAACCAGAGCGTGGACCCGTGCGTCAACTTCTACGAGTACGCCTGCGACGAGCTGTGCCTGTCGCCAGGCTGCGTGCAGGCCGCCGGCACGCTTCTGCAGAACGTGAACCAGAGCGTGAACCCGTGCGTCAACTTCTACGAGTACGCCTGCGACGAGCTGTGCCTGTCGCCAGGCTGCGTGCAGGCCGCCGGCACGCTTCTGCAGAGCGTGGACCCGTGCGTCAACTTCTACGAGCACGCCTGCGACGAGCTGTGCCTGTCGCCAGGCTGCGTGCAGGCCGCCGGCACGCTTCTGCAGAACGTGAACCAGAGCGTGGACCCGTGCGGCAGCTTCTACGAGTACGCCTGCGGCGAGCTGTGCCTGTCGCCAGGCTGCGTGCAGGCCACTGGCACGCTTCTGCAGAACGTGAACCATAGCGTGGACCCGTGCGACAACTTCTACGAGTACGCCTGCGGCGAGCTGTGCCTGTCGCCAGGCTGCATGCAGACCGCCGGCACGCTTCTGCAGAACGTGAACCAGAGGGTGGACCCGTGCGTCAACTTCTACGAGTACACCTTCGGCGAGCTGTGCCTGTCGCCCGGCTGCGTGCAGGCCGCCGGCACGCTTCTGCAGAACGTGAACCAGAGGGTGGACCCGTGCGACAACTTCTACGAGTACGCCTGCGGCGAGCTGTGCCTGTCATCAGGCTGCGTGCAGGCCGCCGGCACGCTTCTGCAGAACGTGAACCAGAGCGTGGACCCGTGCGACAACTTCTACGAGTACGCCTGCGGCGAGCTGTGCCTGTCGCCAGGCTGCGTGCAGGCCACTGGCACGCTTCTGCAGAACGTGAACCATAGCGTGGACCCGTGCGACAACTTCTACGAG
The DNA here is from genome assembly GCF_048455015.1 of Haemaphysalis longicornis. NCBI lineage: Eukaryota > Metazoa > Arthropoda > Arachnida > Ixodida > Ixodidae > Haemaphysalis > Haemaphysalis longicornis. The sequence goes on along the minus strand of NW_027526203.1, from coordinate 302,620,382 downwards.
TACGCCTGCGGCGAGCTGTGCCTGTCGCCAGGCTGCATGCAGACCGCCGGCACGCTTCTGCAGAACGTGAACCAGAGGGTGGACCCGTGCGTCAACTTCTACGAGTACACCTTCGGCGAGCTGTGCCTGTCGCCCGGCTGCGTGCAGGCCGCCGGCACGCTTCTGCAGAACGTGAACCAGAGGGTGGACCCGTGCGACAACTTCTACGAGTACGCCTGCGGCGAGCTGTGCCTGTCGCCAGGCTGCATGCAGACCGCCGGCACGCTTCTGCAGAACGTGAACCAGAGGGTGGACCCGTGCGACAACTTCTACGAGTACACCTTCGGCGAGCTGTGCCTGTCGCCCGGCTGCGTGCAGGCCGCCGGCACGCTTCTGCAGAACGTGAACCAGAGCGTGGACCCGTGCGGCAGCTTCTACGAGTACGCCTGCGGCGAGCTGTGCCTGTCGCCAGGCTGCATGCAGGCCGCCGGCACGCTTCTGCAGAACGTGAACCAGAGGGTGGACCCGTGCGACAACTTCTACGAGTACACCTTCGGCGAGCTGTGCCTGTCGCCCGGCTGCGTGCAGGCCGCCGGCACGCTTCTGCAGAACGTGAACCAGAGCGTGGACCCGTGCGGCAGCTTCTACGAGTACGCCTGCGACGAGCTGTGCCTGTCGCCAGGCTGCGTGCAGGCCGCCGGCACGCTTCTGCAGAACGTGAACCAGAGGGTGGACCCGTGCGACAACTTCTACGAGTACGCCTGCGGCGAGCTGTGCCTGTCGCCAGGCTGCATGCAGACCGCCGGCACGCTTCTGCAGAACGTGAACCAGAGGGTGGACCCGTGCGACAACTTCTACGAGTACGCCGGCGGCGAGGTGTGCCTGTCGCCAGGCTGCATGCAGACCGCCGGCACGCTTCTGCAGAACGTGAACCAGAGGGTGGACCCGTGCGTCAACTTCTACGAGTACACCTTCGGCGAGCTGTGCCTGTCGCCAGGCTGCATGCAGACCGCCGGCACGCTTCTGCAGAACGTGAACCAGAGCGTGGACCCGTGCGACAACTTCTACGAGTACGCCTGCGGCGAGCTGTGCCTGTCGCCAGGCTGCGTGCAGGCCACTGGCACGCTTCTGCAGAACGTGAACCATAGCGTGGACCCGTGCGACAACTTCTACGAGTACGCCTGCGGCGATCTGTGCCTGTCGCCAGGCTGCATGCAGACCGCCGGCACGCTTCTGCAGAACGTGAACCAGAGGGTGGACCCGTGCGTCAACTTCTACGAGTACACCTTCGGCGAGCTGTGCCTGTCGCCCGGCTGCGTGCAGGCCGCCGGCACGCTTCTGCACGACGTGAACCAGAGCGTGGACCCGTGCGTGAACTTCTACGAGTTCGCCTGCGGGGCCTGGGTGCAGCGGCACACGATCCCCGACGACAAGTCCTTGCTCTCGCAGTTCTCGCTCATCCAGGACCAGCTGGACGCCAAGCTGCGCACCCTGGTCGAGGAACCCATCCGGCCGGCCTCCGAGCCGCTCTTCGTGCAGAAGATGAAGAACATGTACCAGTCGTGCCTCAACACCACTCGCATCGACTCCCTGGGCGAGGGGCCCCTGAAGGCCGTGCTGGGCGTCTTGGGCGGCTGGCCCACGGTCGAGGGTGCCTCGTGGGACGCGTCCTGCTTCAACTGGCTCGACGTACTGATCCAGTACCGCAACTTCGGCTTGCCGTGGCAATATTGTCCTTATCAATATGCACTTCATGAATTGTTTTGTTTGATGTAGTGTTGTTGAAAAGCCGCCTTCATTAATTATTGCGACGCAGGGCCGCATTGTAGACCGGCGAGCGGAAATATACTGGCCGACGGGCGAGAGGGATGAGGGGCTCAAACATTTGAGTTGAAATAAAACTATTGATAGCACCACATACTTCCTCAGTTTGGTGAGGTATATTACACCTGCAAAGGTCTACAGCCGTCTGCAGACTGAGGCACCTACTGCATGCTTTGCTTTTCGTATACGCGCCGGGGCTGCCACGATTTTTTCATGTTCTAGAGACGTTCGTTCATGCATGACAACTTTCAAAATAACTGTCACCTACTAATGCTTCAGTAAGAGTGTTAACAAAAAAAGCTCTGTGGAAGCGTTGCCAGCTTTAGCCACGCAACAACTTTAACACTTGAAGTATACCACGGAGGTGAACGTAGAATGCGCCAGCCCAAAAACATCAGTGCTTCGCAGCTTGCGGGCACACTACTCCGCGGAGCAAACGCAGAAGCCACCACATCGGCCTGCGACCAGATGGCGCTGCGTACACAAGATGACGGCATCCACGCTGCAATGATGGGTAAGGACCCTACTGGAATGGTGTCATCATCATCATCATCATGATCACCACCACCCCCAGCCTATCTACACCCACTGCAGGGCAAAGGCCTCTCCAATGGATCTCCAATTACCCCGGTCCTGTGCTAACTGCGACCAGTTTATCCCCGCAAACTTCTCGATCTCATCTGCCCATCTAACTTTCTGCCCCCCCTGCCACGCTTGCCTTTTCTAGGGATCCACAATGTTATCCTTAATGACCAACGGTTATTTTGCCTTCGCATTACATGCCCTGCCCACGTCCATTTCTTCCATTAATGTGTCCTTAACACCCGTTTGTTCCCTGACCCACTCGGCTCTTTTCTTATCCCTTAATGTTACATTTATCATCTTCCGTTCCATTGCTCGCTGAGTCGCCCTCAATTTAAGTTGAACCCTCGTAGTGAGCCTCCAAGATTCTGCCCCGTAGGTGAGTACCGGTAAGATGCAGCTGTCATACACTTTCTTCTTCAGGGACAATGGTAGACTGCCATTCATTATCTGAGAATGCCTGCCGAATACACTCCACCCCATTCTTATCCTTCTAATTATCTCTGCCTCATGGTTGGGATCCGGTGGCACAACTTGGCCTAAGTAGATATATTCGCTTACAACTTCCCCTACCTCGCCACCTATCTCAAAACACTGTGCTGTCCCGAGATTATTGATCATTACTTTAGTTTTCTGCATATTACGTTTCAGGCCCCCGGTTCTACTCTGTTTGTCCAGTGCGGAAAGCATGCTTTGCAATTCGTCACCCGAGTTACTTAGCAAGGCAACGTCATCAGCAAATCTGAGGTAGCTGACGTATTGTCCCTTAACCCTTACTCCCAACTGTTCCCAATCCAATCTTCTGAATACTTCTTGTAAACATGACATGAATAACATTGGAGAGATTGTCTCTCCTTGTCTGACACCCTTCCTTATAGATATTTTACTGCTCTCTTTAAGGAGGATGATGGTAGCTGCGGATCCATTGTAAATATCCTCTAGTATTCCTACATAATGCTTATCTACACCCTGGTTCCGTAATGCCTGAATGACTGCTGAGGTTTCGACCAAGTCAAATGCTTTCTCGTAATCTATGAAGGATATTTATAGGGGTTCATTATACTCCGCGCTCTGGAATGGTGTATAAATTTGTAATACAAGAAACAAACACAGAGTGAAAGTGACGTTTCGCATCGTCAACACGGGTTGCGCGGAAGCCCCCTGCCGGTTTTGTTCGCCTCGTGCCCTTGCGCGTACTGTGGTATGCCCTCAACAAGCTATTTGCACACTATCGACAGTTTGCCGTCCATGTGTCCACGGCGTGTCTTGAAGCTTTCGTTGCCAGATGTTTCCGTGGCCTTTTCCCGGGGGCACAGTAAGGAAGCGCGTTCCTGTTCTTTTTACACCGGAGCTAAGTGCCAGTGGATTTTTCATCTCCGTGACCAAAGATTCCAGAGCGCCCTCTATAGGAGGCGGGGTAAGCCAGTAAGGCATGTGATGACACCTATGCTACGAAACCACCCATATTACATAGCGTTCCACGTTCAGTGCGATCATGAATTCGGCTGCCTAAGAGAAAGAGCAGACTGCTTACGAACCTGAGGATGTGATCTAGGGGCTGCCCGTAAGCGGCCGGCTCGACAGAAAAACGGGTGCCGCGAAGGGGGCAATTCGGTCAAATGACACAGGCACCACGAGACCAAATTGAACGAACAAAAGGGCGAGTATGCAAAATTTGAGAAGAACCTTCTGGACAGACATTTCGTACAGACATTGTGTAATCTGTATGTATTACAAAATTTGCGGGTACGCCAGCCGACATGCTACCGAGTAAGGTAAATCTGTATGCATGTATTATGTGAGTAATCTGTATGTATTGAGTGATTTAATATATCCACCGGTGTAAGTTTTTTGTGCTTTGTTTGTGCGCAAGGCATGACGATTTAAAACGGGCTCATATTTTCCTTTTAGTCCTGTATTGAGTGATTTATCTGTTTTGTACATATTCTTTTTGTTTTGTACACTCTTTGAATGGCGCAAGGGACGCCATTGAGATGAGATGAGATTATATCGCCACAGTCCAGTAATTCGACGGCAGCTCACAGACATTCCAACAGCACAGAGTGGCGATGCCGTCAATCCCTCGTTCGCGCGAGAGCGGGTGCGTGCGCCCCGCCCCGGCTTGAAGGAGAGGACGTCGTCCCTCGGGCGCTCTATCCACAGAGTTTCATAATAACGTAAACTACAGGGAAATCTGACGCTGCAGTCGCGGGCCGCCGTGGGCAGTGCCATTGCCGCTAGCGACGTTCTTCGCCTACTTGGCTTAGCTAGCCAATGGCATCTTTTTTGTCTCGGAGCCAAAACCAACAAAAAAGGGCAACGTTTTTTTTCTTGTCCCTCGTGCATGAAGCTTCTACATAATCACTCACAAATTAATCTTTTTGGCGGTTCAATTCCTTAATAACAAATCAAATTTGATGAACCTTCTACAGCAATATTGTTGCTTTTTTGCCGCCAGAGCCAACTTTTCAGCCTGTTCATGAGCCATGCCGTGGACAAGTGGAACGTGCCTGCCCGGTACATGACAGAACGCTCGCCAAACCGCGGCTCCCCTATACAGTGGCGCCAGATTTCCCTCCAGTATATATTAGTACGAAACTCTATGGCTCCCTCAGCTGTGACAGCGTCGCCATTAGACTGTCTTATGACTTAGATCATTTTGCTAATTAAACTAACTGCTTACTGTTGACAAGTTTCAACATTACGCTACAATATCTCTATGCGAATTTTGTTTATTATTATTGCTTTTTATGCACTGTGCAACACTGTTGTACGCTGGCGCCAAAATGCGGGCCCGCAGCTCCATCAAGCGGTCCTTAAGATAGCTTTTTTTCTGCCGGCCTCCGGCATCGTGTATTCTTTACATGATGCCACTGAAGTTCATTGTTCATTGTATTCAGTTGTGTGGCGTAAGACAGACTGGTTTGAGAGCGATTTGATGGTTGCTAACGGTCGGGATGTCGCTAAGCGTGAACACGCAATTGAAATGTTGCTGCGTACCTTCCCCGAAATGCTGACGTGGCAACGTTCAACGTGCAAGGGTTCCTTCCTGTCCAGTGCTGTGCCGTGTCTCTGTACGACAAACGGGTATACGCTACCCCTTCCTCCGCCAAGTGCTATGAAGCTCTGCTGGTCATCCACCATCGCATAGCGGATTGACCTTGGTTTTTTCTGTCGTTCATTGCCGAGGTGCATCCCCTTTGACCAGAGTTAGCCTGATGAGTGCCGCGTGACAGGTGACCGCGATGGCACGTGACTAGAACAGGTGCACGCGTGCTGAGGAGCGCTTTGATTCAGGGAGGGCTAGCTGTCGCGTGAAGTGCGACCAGTCTGCCTGTTGAAGGGATTGGCACCAAAAAGCGAAGAAACGAAAGCGAACAGACCCAGACCCGATGTGGCAATAAAGAAGTTTTTGTTACTCACTTGGCTTTCGCCTTCAAACCACGTAATGAGACTTAAGTTCCCGGGGAATTCTTTACCCAAAATGCGGCAGTCACGCGTGGCGTTCAGCAGCATTTTGCATATATTCCGCGCCAAATCGTTCCAATGGACAGTCGAGCAAACCGACGCACACACAGGCATGTTATAACTTTGTATCCCAGCTTCTTCTATGTAAGCCATTGCTTTTAACAAGTGTCCTTACTGTGCGCTACCGTGTTATCAATATAGCTTGTTACATCCTGCACGCATTGATGAACAAACGTGTAGTCATGTGATATAATCTTGAGTCGACGTGCCACAGCTTTGGAAACTTCGTACAACCACCGGCTCTCTTAGAATAGAGCCCACTTCTCTCAGCGTCTCTATCACCCCACCAGTGTATTTACCTTCTTCGACTGTCGAACAGCCCTCCATAACCTCGCTCCCAATGTGGCCCACCCGTACACCACCGCATTCGTTACCTCGCAATTAGCCTCCAATACTACTCCACATTTCACGCACGTATGTGTTCCTGGCCCCGCTGGCATGGGCAGCGTTGCCAGAGCAAACGCGCTAACCCGAGTGCGTTTCCCGGGTCCGCCGACCCTGTATCATCCGCCGGCAGCTCACACTCAGCACCGCGCTTCCCGCCGTTCTCACTTGCACAGCCAGCGCCTTCCACAACCCCTGTACACCCAAGAACCCGCCTCACTCACGAGGCTTCATGCCTCATTCGGCAGGCTCGAACATATTCACTCCACTTACGTCAAATTTTTCCCCGCATCCATCGGCGCCCTGGGTCCTGTCCCGCCGGCTGTCCACCCCTGGTTGTTAAAGTAAATGCACACACCCTCTCTTTCCCAATCTCTCGCCTCGATCACATCCTGGCCTGCCCCCCGGCTCCCGACATTGAACATCCAGGCTGGCCAGAAAGCTCTATGTGAATTTGTGCACCGTATCCGCGCAAGTATACGCCTCGAGCTTGCGATCGCTGCGCCACCTGCCACCGCTTCTCCACGGCGCTTACGGGATGAGCGCTGCGTGGCTGATAGGATTCTCGTTCGTTTCTTTTAGCCTTCCCGCGCCCTAAACAATTTGTTATGGTGAGGTCTATAAGCAAATAGTGCGTTTAGGGCACTTCCAACAGCAGATGCGTCTTGTTAGGGTGCTGGAATGCCAACAAGAGCTATCCGGGGACGTGGTTCTGCGCGCTTCTTGGACGCTCTTGCGAGCGTCGGCGACGGCAGCAGCATATCACCACTTTCACCTCCGAATACGTCAGTCCCAAGTGAAATCTATTGTACCCTCATTTAGACCTGATACTGGCACAGTGAGAGGTTGGTTTCGTTCTGCAGCGGAGACAACGAATGGGCCTTTGTTTCGAATATAACTTGCGCCTCTTATGGGAATATAAGCCACGCGACAATACGTATATTTCCAAAGCATTGTATCCTTAAATATTTGCCCGCTCACGCCTTATAGCAAGAACTAAGGAAAGTTGACGAAACCCCGGAAAAATAAATGGTCAAGTCCGGGAGGAACGGAATAGCTCGTACAGGAATGAACAAACCCAGTGCAGCTTCGGAAATGCTAAAGACGTTCGACTAAATTTAAGCCAGGTATGACTCACCAGACCAACTAGATGCGAAATGCATTTCGACATTGTGATGGAGGTGGAGGGGGACGCATAACTATCGTTATGTACAAATGCGGAGCGAAATCAAGGAATGAAGGCTTTAGTAATCACGCGCATAAGCTGCGCGTTCACTTTCCTTTTGTTTTTTTACTTCAAGCAACAGCTGATCACTCGGCGGACGCGTTTGTTGAAGTATACAGGGTAGGCAGTTCACAAGCGATAAGAAGTGTTTAGATTGGAAGAGTGGTATCTGATAAGGCCCTCTGATTCTAGTTTGTGCTAGACTCTGCAGGCTCCCTTTGTCATATGATGATGTTTCGAAGAAGCGTTTAGTCGTGGGCGCAGATTACTCTATAAGCCCGTCCCCGCGCTGGTTTCGGAAGATATACGTAGCAGATGAATGTTTGCGAGCGCTCACCTCGCGACAAGACGACCCAGTATAATTTTTTTTGTTGTGTGCTGATTTCCGAGTATAAATTTGCATTATCCATCGTACTTCTTTCGTAGAATGTTCGTGAAATTCCGGCCGCATTGGCTTGTCCAGAGTATATTGGCAAGCGTAGCTTGCATGCTGTCAGGTATGAGTGCTCCGCTAGATTATGCAAGCACACCAAACCGATTTACATCGTAGCGTATTACCGTGTGACCCCCTGAGGAAACGCTGCTTACGAATACACTGTTATTAAATTTCAGAGCAGTGGAATTACAATCAGCATTATCAGCTTCATGCATATGCCTGTTTCGCGACTTCAACTTGTGACACACACCTGGCGATATACAGACTGAATGTACAACGCAAAGATTGCGTCAGAAACATTTACTCTCTAGAAAATACACCACGTCTGCGAACAGAGTGAATTCTCCACATACATACGTATTTTCAACGTATACGAGCTGTAAATCTCAGTCGTGAACGTGCCGCAAAAGCGGTGGTGACAGTGGGGAGAGAGCAGGCTCCCGTGGCTGCTTTCGAAATGGGCCGCTAGGGGGATTTCAGTGGCGCCCCTACAGGCAGAGCTCGAATCGTATACTTGAACACTACGAGGACCCGGTGAACTGAAGACCTCCACTAGTGACCTGGACCTACGTGCTCTGGGCAGTAAAGTTTTCTCTCTCTCACTCTGTCAGTCACAAATCGACCCCCTTGAGTAATGTGTCATTGTTAAAAAATAACTGCGGCTTAGCTCAGTTAACCCTGGATATCAAAAGCGATATCTTGGTTTAGCATCGTTAAGTCTTGGTTTCTTTGGTTAACCCCTGATTTACTGTATTATTCTACTTAGGTATGCACTCATCTTTAGGCCAGATATGACGGCTGTGCCTAGGCCGGTGGATAGACGTGGCTGTGATTAGGCTTGAGTAGACACGCATTGTTAGCCACACGTGAATGGACAGCTAGCTTCGCGCGCTTGGCTTTCCGAACCCTCTAAAGTGAAGCAGCTCCCGAGCGATATCCATGGGGTGGTGAGACGCCACTTGCCAACGACGGCTCAAAGCCTACCACTCCCGCGCAACGCTCAGAGCAGACGGCCGGAACTCGCTCTCATCCATGGCCGAGCCCGCACTGACTAGGCTAGCGCGGCGCTCCTCTTAGCCAGGGGAGTCACGTGGTCAGGCGGCGACCCAGCGGCGGAGAGCGCATAAGCCAACCCGGCGCCGCCGCAAGCGCACGCGGCGGGTGTCGTGATGCCTTGCCAAGCTATGGCGCGGCTGCGGTCAAATGAAAGTCAAACTGCTGGCGACGGCGAAACTCGGCTCAATTGGGTTAGTAAATCTTTGCTCTAAAACACGCCTTTGACCATCCCTACCTTACCTCGTATATGGCGAATCCGACGGGGTGCAGTGCAGGCTTTTTTCCGGCGTCTCGTATGGCGTCTGTGACGTACTGCTGCGTCACCGACACCACCATGTGACACTTGCTCGCGCTCGTCTTGGGGATCTGCACATGGAACTGCGGGTTGCAGCTCGTGGTTTCTGCCGAGATAAAAGAAAGAATTAAAGGCAACGTTTCATACACAAGAAGAAGGAGAGGAAGTGGGATAAGAAATGTCAGAAAAGAAGTCAGTGTAATATGGCCTTCTTCTGTGTACATAACAGCAGCGGTATGAGACGAAACGGGCACTGAATGGGGCACCAATCAAAACAAGGCACAAGCAAAAGCTACCGTAAAAGGCAAAGCGGCTAGTCAAGAAGCGATGGGGAGGAGAGACCTGAATTTATGCCTACGTCATACGATTGATCAGGGCGGAAGACACCGTTTTCAGCAAGCCGTGTAAGACCCAGATGTGTTCACTGACACAGGCTTAAACTGCAAAACACAACACGTCAGGTGACATGATATTGTTGTTTGAGCTGCATGGAAGAGCAGAAGGGCGCTAGGTCATCTCAAAGTTGAAATTGGAGCTTTTGCTCACCAGGCCTCCACGTATAGCATATGAGGCAGCCACCTGTTATACAAATGAGCGCTTTCACATTTCGCTTCTACAGGACATACAGCCTCAGTGTCGAGGGACTCGAGCCCACATCGTCGTCCTCTAGAGCCGCCGCGACGGGTTTTTTAGCGTTGTTTAAAACGAGTCACATTTCAAAGACTGTGTGGCAGAGGAACCTTTCCATACGCTGTAAACTAGCTTCTTCCGCACAGCTATTCCCTCTTCATGACAGCGCTTCCAACTGCCCAAAAGGGACGGGCAGCGAAACTTTTGTTTAACTCCTGTATACACATACTCGCAGGACGTGATTCCGTGCCCTAAACATACAAATTGTGCTGTCCGGCCGGTTATGAGCGTAAATAAACGACGACACTGTGAAGGGACCAGGCTGTGCGCCAAGGTTATCTTCTGTTGCTTGGGGTGAGATTCGTTTGGCTGTTCAGTGGTGATGCATGGGCAAACGGAAGAGACCGACAAAACTAAGCACCCTTCGCCTGAACGGGATAACTAGAAACATTTTCAATGCGAAACAACGAGAGTTCGTTGTGGCTACAGAGGCGATCGTTGAAGCGTTCTACAGCTGAACAAAGGTTCGCTAATTCGATTCCATGTCACACATTTGTATCTCAATGGCGGTGACACACTTAACCACCATTGCACTGATGCGGGTTTTAGATTAATTTTTAGGGACTCGGGCACTGAATGGCACCCGTTTGCTCGCGTAACTTGCATTTTAAATTTTCAGCCAACCAAATCTTGGCGAAGCACGTAAATCATGCTTGTTGAAAATGAAGACATAGCTCATATTTTTTTTTTTTTTGAAGTACCCGCAGAAAGCTATCTAAAGAAACAACTCGTGCGGCTTAGCGGTTCCGATGTTAACTACATAGCATTTGCACCGTTCTCTGTGTGACATGCCGTCCTACGTCTACTTCTACCTCCAGGGCGTGTATTAGTTTCTCAGTGATAACTGCCGAGGAGCATGTTTGCATTTCGTGAACTGGGACAACCGTTTTAACCGCGTATGCACCCCATAGGAGCTTTTCACTACAGGTGCAACGTGCAGCTCAGAAGGGCACCTGTCCGCATTCCTGCGCACCCGATGAAACCCATGACATTCCTGAAGCAGGGGTGGACTCGTACAGGGGAGTGTAGCTACCGTGCGACTGACCTGGGTGTGCGGGTCCCCCTCCGGCGTTGTAGCCTGCCCTCCAGCGGCGCCTGGCCAGCACGGCGCGCCAGGGTTTCTTGCTGTGCAATGCCGACTCCTGCATCCAGTCGTCCGGCCCAATGTGCACCAGGTCCAGGTGCGTGAAGTGCAGCGTGAAGTCGTCGAACGACATCCTGTGGATACAGGCCCTCCTATTTGGACCCACTTCAGCCAGTGCGAACATTTAAGTCCGGTTGCCGAGTTCAAATAGCACGAGTACACCCTATGCGTTCGCACTTGTAATTACTGCAAGCCTAGCATGATACCTTTGCGTTCTCGCGTTAAATTTGTTCGGTTCATTCATCACATCCTTATAGCTCAAGTCTGCTGTGAAGCACAAAGCATTCCATACTTTTCTGTGATAGTTTAAAAGACCGCTGTGTAAGCCGTTGGCTGGGGGCTGGAAGGAATAAAACGCCGTCAAGCGCCTTCTCAGAGCAGTATTTATTCCCTGCGCGCTAGTCATGCAGGTACCTGTTTGTGCTGATTAGAACGAATTCCAGGCACGGTGCAAGTACGATAACAGAGTTCCGGAACAAACAGCATGTAGGCAGTTCCCATGGCATCCTGAGTAGTGAAAAGATAACCACTGACCAAAACTCTCCCTCAGAGGGCGGCTGGCGCACGCCGAGCAACTGGCGGTCCCTGTCCGACAGGCCGTCCCACTCCCACGAACGGTCGCTCCAGGGCCCGTTCCACTCCCCGCGCCCCCAGGGATTTCGCAACCGGATCAGCGTCACCTCACCCTGTTTCACCCGCACCTGCGTCGCCCAAGAAAACCGGCAGCGCGCTCAAAGTTCCTGAAATATCGGAAAACCTTAGGGCATGCAAGTGCTTGCGCATGAGAAAAGTAGCAACAGAAATCCAGGACAAAGACTGAAGGGCCCCAGTCGTCGCAGCACGATGTTGTTGCTGAGGTCAAAAAATACCATGAAAGCCAATTGATTCACGATAGAGCTGGTATGTTATATGACGTCTTGAGCCCACCGCACACCAGGAGACAATAGACCGAAGTTATTAAACACAGCTGTTGGGCAAGTTGGTGCATGATGATTGAAAAATAGAGCGCGACTTCGACAACGACCCAAAGGAAGAACGACGGGACAAGCGCTCATTGCAACGACGGGAGAAGAGCGCTTGTGTCGCTGTCAAAGGCCCGCTCTATTTTTCAATCATAAGGACGAAATGAGGACGCAACAAAAATAGCACGGCGCTTTTTTTTATCCAATCCGTGTTTGTTTGTATGTTTGTTGTTGTTTGTTTGTGTGTTGGTTGGTTGGTTTGCGCGTCCTTGTCTTTTGTTTGTGTTCAAAAGCTAACTCTGAGCTCGTATGAAAAGTATTTACCTAAGAAGATCTCGTTCTACTTTAACGTTTTCGTTCCCGCCGTTTTTTTCTCGCAGAATCGTCAAAACACAGGAGTATTTATCTGCCTCGAAATACTAACCTTTGCAATTCCCGTCACACTGTAGGCATGCTGTGTGTACAAGCCATTATTCAGTCGCGCCGGAGCCTTGTGATGATCCTGAAAGACAAAAAAGAAGAAAAAAAAACATTACTATTTCTATTTTTACTTTCAGCAGGCAGTGGCAGCAGCGCTGTGGTACATGATATGCCCTCCTCTTGAATCATTGTCCGAGTACTTCGTTCCTTCGCCTCTCTTTTAGAGACGAAGCCTCGTAGGGGCTCGGGCTGTCAGCGTCTTATGTCGCCGTCTCATGTTGTCGTCTAATGTCATCATCGATGTAGTCACGGTACTAAAACACCAGGACACTCGTTTACGCCTCGCGCTAGAACGTAACGCGTACTAAAAGAACACACCGGGACACTCGTTTTCAACGACTCGCGCTAGAACACTTCGTGCTTCAAGCAAAGCTGTATACCTCTACCCCCCAAAGGTTTCCTCTCTGCGGGCAAAAACTCCAAGGTACCAAGAATACACTTATACATGCGTGCTTCGCCCCTCCCCAGGTTTCACGTTAGTGGAGATGGCCCACAACTGCTTCCTGTGTTATAGCAAATACAGAGACTTGCTTTTAGATGAGACTAGACGTTAGAGGGTAAGGTTCTCATATTGATAGGGTTAAGTTTTTACGGCCGGATTTTGTGCTGAATAACTGATGACTAGTAAAGGGAACTCGTGATATTCAAACATTTTAACATACATATAAGTCCTTAGTTATAGGGTTCCGCAGGCTAAAAAATAATAATTAATTGTGTAATTTCTCAGCACAACCCCTAGCCAAGATTCTCTTTTTTAGTTTTTAAAGAAACAATCTTATTCTAGGACAATGCTCATTACGTTCAGAAATTCAGAAATGTCCAATGTAATTACTATTATTATGTACAGCCCGAAAAACCATCGTCTACTGTTTTCCTATAGTACTGAGGGCGCTCCTCTGCAAAGAGCCGAGGAGATTAGGGACCTTGGGGTACACTTCGACAGTACTCTCTCTTTTTCGCCTCAAATTAGGCTCATCACGTGACGAGCGCTCGCAGTCTTGGAAACATGTGTCGGATTTCAAAAGAATTCTCTTCTCCCGTCCCATTTCTAAAGCTATATAAGACAATAAATATGTATCCCTCAGTTGGAATATTCTTCTGTTGCCTATAGAACGGCATCTCCAAATCTAGTAGTGATATACTAGAATGTGTGCAGAAAAACGTTTTATCCATATTGAAGCACCGTCATCACAGTCCCAGTCCGGTTCCTGATTTTGACTTACCCACAGTCCCTTCCCTCCCTTCCTCGAACTGCAGACGTATGCGTCCAGATCTTACGTTCCTTCACAAAATCGTTCATGGAAGCTTCTCTTGCGCAGATCTGCTTAGCTGTTTAGAGCCTAGTGTTCCACAAACGTTCACTAAGTCGCATTGCCCATTCTTGACCACTCCTCCCAACTCTAACCACTCTCCTATCTCCACAGAATGCAGAATTGATTCAACCACTTCTTTGAACGCCTTGACATCGTTCAAAGTTTCTTTCCAATTACCCGTACTGAACTGTTCAATCCAGTACGTTAGACATCTACGAAGTGTTTGTCACTATTTTTTAATCGATTTCAATTCATTTTCTCTTGTTCTGTTTAACCAACTGCTAGTTGTATGTTTTTTTAAACTGTTTTCTGTGATATGTTCGTCTGATCATTTATCTCTATACTCCTGCCGCTGTTTAATTTTACATATTTTTCTGTCGAACTTTGTTGCTGTGCCTGTTGTGTGGTCTCTACAAGATGAGAAATTGCAAAAGCCTCGTTCGTTGCTTATCGCTAATACTTCATTGCAGTGTAACTCATTGTTATGTTTACTGCTGAGCTGCTGTACTCTTACAAGAACACCAGCTCCCTCTCGATTTAGGTCAAGCAGAAACAAAAACAAAAAAATGCCTTCGTGCGCGCTTCCGAACATACGCACACGAATTGAGCCGCTGTCTCTCCAAACCTAAGAAAATTTATCTTTATTAATGAAATCAAAGGTCCCAGTTTTGTCACTAAGAAAAACCTAGGGACATCTTCAAACCTGACATCCCCAAAACTATTAATGACTTTATCTTTTTTTTTTTTTTTTGCTCGAAGGAGTTGAGAGCATAGACAGCCAATAAACCCCCTCACCGGTATTATGCACGCAGCCATGAGCGTGGACCGAGGCACAGCGCTGGAGACCATGGAGAAGGCCATGGGTGGATCCACGTGCGCCATGCGGAATGTTTGCGCAACGCCACCAGTCAGGTCCTGTAAAGCGCGACCCGTGTGGCCCAACTGCAACTGATCGTAGCCGCCGTAGAACCTGCGAAATGTGAGGAGCGCATCCCTTTTTATGACGAAAGTGTTTTATTCCGGGATAAACGAAGATTTCACTGGCGTCATATCTGTCACGGAAATGATGCCAGTGCAACGAAGCAAGCGGTCTGTAAAGGGTGCA
Organism: Haemaphysalis longicornis; assembly: GCF_048455015.1. NCBI lineage: Eukaryota > Metazoa > Arthropoda > Arachnida > Ixodida > Ixodidae > Haemaphysalis > Haemaphysalis longicornis. Next base: position 302,605,379 of record NW_027526203.1, on the reverse strand, counting down.
CCCCTGCACACAGGGTCTCTTTGCGGGGAAGCAACATTTAGCACTGAAGAGTATATCACACTTAGGGTGGTTCGTTTTCGGGTTTTATATTAAGTGCAGAGCACTTTAGACGCTCGCCTCGTCGTCGTAGCTCACTCGCTGGACCCAAGTAGAGCAACAGGGCGTTCCGTTGTAGCGCTGTCGTCGCGGCGTACACCAGCGGCTTCGAAAACCAAGCGGGTTATGTAGACATAAGCGTTCGAAACTCATGAAATGTGGTGCTTGTCCTACATCTCACCGTTGTTTAGCGCAAAAAAATCTATAGGTACAACCGGCGTCAAAAGTTTCCAGGACGCGATGTAGAATTTGTAAACCAATTTCTCTGCTATCTGGTGGCTCAGCACTTCATTTGCCTTCCTAAGCGACACATTATACTGTGAAGCGTCATTAGCATATGAGTAGCAGGAACTGAGCCACCAGACAGCGGAAAAATTGACTCCGATTTTCGAAACCGTGTCCCGGAAACTTATGACGTCGTGTGTACCATCGGCGTCAAATGAAACGCGAACACAAAAATATGAACCAGAACGTGCAAAATTGAAAAATACTGTTCGTAGAGTTCATATAATGGCTTGCTATTGGTATGTTTGGAAATCCACTTTTCCAAACTTTGTTTGATTTGTAACTAAGCCACGCACATTTTGGCTTGCATGGAAAGAAATCGCGCTATTTGTGTGTTCAGGTTCATATTTTCGTGTTCGCGTTTCATTTGACGCCGATAGCACATTTGAGACAAAATATACGTAATTAGCCGGCAGCGCCCGCGTTCGTTTTGTTTGGAAAGCTCGTTGGTTTGGTTTTTACGATAGCAAGCGAAAAAAGCGACTTCGCAAGAAAAAAAAAATTGCGCGTTCGAAATGACGCAGAAAGGCTCCATTCGCAAGAAGAAAATGGCGTGTTCGAAATTCCGCAGAAAGGCTCCAGCCGCTCAAGAAGAAAATTACGAAATTAAAGCAAGCACAAAACAACAGAACTCCCGCTGGCGCAGTTTCAGGCAGGGGGCGTATGAGCACTGCGAAGAAGGGAAATTTGAATTGCATGGGGTGGTAGCAGTGAGCGGATAACGGCGGTAAAGCCCATTATGGCGAATCACTGCTCTGCAGTTCCGACAGCTTTCACATTGAGTGGAGCGGCTTTAATTTTTTTAACACGCAAGTGTTTTATGCCAGGACACACCAAGATTTCACTGACTTCGTATCCGTTGCCGAAGCGACCCGCCACCAGGACGTCGCTAGCCAAGCACACCCACAAGACAGCCGCCGACCCGCAAATCATGCTCAGCTGCAGATTTCGCTGCCCATTTCACTTTCGTGTTTTACCGATTCCTATGACAGAGGAATCAACCACAGTTTTTTTTTTTTTTTTCAAGACTTCCTCGCAAGCTCCCCTCGAATGTAACATCCACCTTCGCGGTTTCAGTAAACTGTTACAATGCGCTTTACCGGTACATGTGTTTACATGTTATTCTTCACTCCCTTTCGGAAGTGGCGCACTCGGGATAATAAGGATGCGGAGAAGCAGGACCCTGCAGAGAACTTGGCCGCACGGCTTTCCAACGAAGCGGGGAAGCTCTCTCTGCGCGCCCTCCCCCACGAGCGTTGTGCGGGCTGCGTTTCCTGGAGCTATTTGACTGCGACGACTGCAGTGTACGTACTTGGCATATGCCTTTTCGAGCAGCGCGGCCCAGAATTCGCTAGGGTCGGCTGAGTGCATGTAGAAGAGGCGGCCGCGGTGCGTGGGCAACCGGTCGTCCACGAGCAGCTCGTGCCACTCGCCGAAGCGCCAGAAGCGAAAGCGAAACAGGCCACAGTATCCCGGTCCGAAGCCTTGGTCCGACGGCACCACGCGGTCCAGGAACCGAGGCGTGCTGGTCAGGCATGAGATGGCAGACAGCAGCCAGCGGTCACCTGCAACAGACGCACCTCCACCTTCAGCGGCGCACTCGCATGCTGCTTCACAGGATAACCACCGTAAAAACAACACGGGGAACAAAAGAACGGCGCCGGTACTCAGAAGGCCCGGGTTAATAGATTTTACAAGAAAAGCTTCCCTGCGATGAGACATGCGTTAACACTGCGGACTACAGTGAACAGAATAAAATACACTGCGGAGTAAAACTACAGTTTTATTCAATGACTTGCCTTCCCCACCCCAACCGTGTTTCTTGAATGCCCCTATAGATTAAACCGCATATAACGTATGCTATTATTGGAAAAAGTTATGAAGTCGCCGCCACAGCTAAGCAAACTGGGCAACAGGTGAATTATATTTATTTTTTTAGCAGGTTTAGTGGCTTCTTCGACTATGAAGTCTGTTGCTATACCGCATCGACCCTCAGAACATGCGCAAAGGCGATTTGTTGATCTAGCCTTCTGATATACTATACCAAAATGTAGTGACCTTTTCTGAAACTACATGACTGATTTAAAACATGGTGTTAGCCATTTCGCCAGTGACGGCAACTTTTTTTTTTATGAACGTTTATTTTGCCACAGGGCATATATATGGGATTATGAGGTGATGGTGATTAGATGAAAATGAAAATGTTCGCTTCGCGGATGAAGTCAAGGAGTGAACGATGATGGCGCCCATGTATCCATGCGGCGCATGCGGAGGCGTCGTCTACGCGGAGGCCCGTCGCCGCAAGGTGCCGCAGTCTGGTTGGCCTCAAGGCGAGGCAGGACCACAGCAAGTGGTGAAGGTCGGCAATCGCGTCGCTGCGGTGGCACACTGGGCAACCAGGGTTTGTAAAGGAACCTCGGTATTGAGGCCAGTGGCGGGTCACGGCGGGAGTTAAGGCCACCCCCACCCGAATCCTCCTGAGCGCAACCTCCTCTGCACGGGTAAGACCCGGGGGGAGGGTGGCAGCACACGGTGGAATGAGAGCACGTGTGCGGCGCCGGAGGTGTTCTTTTCTCGTCACCAGGAGAGTGGCCTCATCCAGCTCTAACGGGGAAGTCGGAGATGGAACGGATGCTGCCAGTCGGGCTGCTACGTCTGCCTTGCAGTGTTCTGTAAGTAGGTCACGTGGAACCCATTCAATCAGGATCTTGTGAGCGATTCCTGCCGCAAGTTGATGAATACTCTGAGCCAGCACAGGGCTACGACTAACTAACCGTAGTAGGCGGACTGCTTGTAGAGCATCGGTGCGAACTACGATGCGCGCCCAGGGCTGCAAAGTGATTCCGGTTACAGCAATCAGAGCCTCTCTAATGACTACAAGTTCTGCACAGAACGATGATGGAGGTTCCGGGACCTTAAATCTGGACGTCTTGCTGAGGGCTGGATGGCTAGTGCAATGAATGGCAGTGGCAATCACAGTCTCTTGTATACTGGCGTCAGTATATAATATGATAGAGCCGGGTGGAAGGAGGCTATCCGTGTCGGTGATGTGTTGTTTGAGGGCAGACGCCGAAATGTTGGAGTCTGGACGACGAAGGTCAGTTGGTCTGTTGCCACTCAATTGCACGAACTGCCACGGGGGAAGTACTAGCTGCGGTAGGGCTGGTAGCGTATGAGAGACTGCGTAAGCTATTAATGCTCGCGCCGAATCACACAGTGCATTCTTCAATTTCCGAGCTTCGCGACGTTGATGAACAAGTTCATCCAACGTGTTCAGTTGGGCTTGCTCCTGAAAACCAACTATAGGGGTGATGCGTGGAAGCGCAGTAATTGCTCTCATAGCCTCTCTGTTAATCGCTTCCAGTCGATCCCACTGTGTTGCCGTCAAATGCTGGAACTGAGCAGAGTACACCAAGCGCGGTTGTAAAACTGCTCTCACTATTTGTCGCGCCACGTGTGAGCTGGCTCCACCAGCTTTGGGAGCAATACGACGTACTAGTGACAGCGTTTGAGCAGCTTGGTGTTTAGCCTGAGCAAGCCAAGCTGTCGCCATTCCTGACTGGTGTATCAGCAATCCCAGGACTTTGATTGCTGGGCTCTCCTGCAGTGGTTGCCCAGACAGATGAAGGCGGATGGGACAAGCAGCAAGCTTTCGGCGGCCCCAGCGGTTGGCAACGGATGTGTATGTTGTTTTACTCGTTGATAACTGAAGGCCCACCGAAGAGGCAAAGGCTGCGGTGACATCCAGGGCTGACTGCAACGAACTCGCTTGAGTTTCCAGGTCATGGTGAGTGCTCCACACGGTGATGTCATCGGCGTAAAGGAGAAATTTAACAGCCGGTACATCATGAAGGCGCCATGCCAGTGGTATCAAGGCCATATTAAACAAGGTAGGAGCCAATACCGATCCTTGGGGCACACCACGTACAGGAACGAAGGACCCAACAGCTTGTCCGTGAAGGCGTATGGCAAATTTCCTGTCTTGAAGGAATGACTGGACGAACTGCCGTACCCGCATGGGAAGGTGGAGCATATCAATTGAGTCCAGGATAGCAGCGTGACTGATGTTGTCATACGCTTTTTGGATGTCCATTGCTAGGATGGTCCGAACGGCATGACTGCGGGTTGACGACAGTGTTGATGTTGCCAAAACGCTAAGCCCGTCCTCCGTACCAAGTGATGGGCGAAAGCCGATTTGCGCGGGGTGGTAATACCCATGCTGTTCAAGCCACCACGACAATTTTTCTTCTACGTAATTCTTATCGCCGAACGTGGTATACGGGCCTCGCTCCGGCGAAACATAAATCTGTGCATAAGAGGTGACGACGTTACTTCACCAAAACTCAGGAACAGAACTCAATTATGTTTATCGAGTACCTGTCCTGGCGGCGTGGTTGATAAAGCGGTGTGAAAGCACGCACGAGGTTTGATTCCAGGCCTCCTGAGCTGTACCGACCAGCTGATGGAAAACATGGTGCTTCATCGCCTGTATAGGGATTTGACCATCAGAAATATATACCGGGCACAGATCTCTGGCTTACGCAAGTGCGAAAGTAGCATCGACAACGACATCGTCGTTGAAAATTGCATAAAAGAAGATTATTGTTCCGGAAGATTACCATCATGGTGTATCTTGACATGAAATCATCATACGCCTGTGTGGCGCATGATGCCATCCCCTCGATAAAGTCTTCAGCCATTAGAGGCCACATGTATGCATGGTTATCACACTATCAGCGCTGACTCGTCGCTACAGAGTGACCCGAGGTGTGCCTCAGGGTGGGGTGCTAAGCCCTACGCTGTGTAACATCTATATTATGAGCCAGGATAAATACTTGGCACAGTTGGCAGGAACCTCCTTTATGCGGGCGATATCTGTGTATGGAGCTCTAGTCGTAACAGGCATGTGCTGTAATTAAACTGCAGCGAGCAAGCGATTCCATTGAAGAAATTCTGAAAACATGAGGCCTGTGAATCTCAGCAATCAAATGCGATGCGATAACTTTTACGAAACGTGAGCTCACGCGTGATCGGCTCACTGTTGGAGGCAATGTGATGCGATACGTCTCAAACTACAAGTTCCTTGGGCTGACATTTTAAAAGTCTCTTACATGTAACTAAGGCGGTAAGTTGGTCGAGTTGGTTACTAACTAAGGAAATCATCGTACTAGCGAACACTAAACACAGACAAAGGTAAAAGAGACGAGCGTGTGTTTCGTGGTCTCTTTTACCTTTGTCTCTGTTTAGTGTCGCTAGTACGATGATTTCTCTTACATGGTCACCCCATGTCTTCATCTCAAGAATAAGCTCACATCACTGTTAACTGGCCAGTTTAGGGGAAACCGCCAGGGTGAAGTAAGGGAAGTAAGTTCAGGTGGATGTCAAATTTTTCCTTCTCACGCTCACATCATACTGACCCGCATAACCCGTGCGGTTGCTCAGGGAACTCTCTTTTCCGGCAGTCCGGAGCACGTAACTCCAAGGCGAACATTGCAGCATCGATCGCACATGACCTACATGCGACACGGATCGCAATACCATTCACCAGACAAAATGCTTGGTTCCTTGCATCCAGCATCGTATGAAGCATGCAGCGATCAACCTGGGCTGACGCATCACGCATCATTAAAAGCCCCTTTACACTACTGACCAATTGCAGCGTAGAGATTCCACCTTGACTCTCCAAACGTGAGGAAGCATTACTACATTTTATGTGGCTGAATGTCGCCTGCACGTGGCACAACCGCTCTAATCTAAATCAGTCCACTTCGCCACTGTGCGCACATTGCGATGTACGTGAAGACATGCGGCCGCTTACCTGTGAATGTGCGCGATTCACTTCACAAAGAGTGTCATTCCCAGCGACCTTGAGACAGCCGCTTTCCGTGGGTATACAACTGAGGGACGTATTAGCTTCATGGTCGTGTCTCAAATGTGGCTATACCGCGACGAAAGCTGTTATGACGTACCTACGAAACACAAGTTTTGACTAGACCCTCTAGAAAGATAAAATCATCATCACCATTATCATCCTCATTGTCACCGCATTCGCGCGATGCAGCGGGCCAGTGATATTTCCGTTCCCATTTAGGTAAAAGCCCGGCACTTTAGGCGCGATGCAGAACGTCAGGTAAATGGGGTCATAGGCTGCGCCCCGTAACTACGCTGACCTAAAAGATACCAAATCACCCTTATTAAGAAAACAACGCATAGAATTGACCGTAAAAGATCCTTACAATAAAAAGTTGCAAAACATTATTAGACCCGCTGGGTCCGAAACCCAGGCCGTCAGGCTCTAAACCCAGAACTTGACCTCAAGGCCACAGAGTCCAAACGGCTGGCTCCGTTTAGCAGTTACAAGAGAAGATGGGTAGTGTTCAAAGTGAACTCGTTAATAGCGCCAGGTTATGAAGGAAGTGAAGGTCTTGTACCCATATGGGGAACGGAATCCCACAGCAAGCTGGCCTTCGCAGCTCGGCTGGCATTGCCTTCCACATTAAAGATCGTTCTCTCCTTCTACAGGCTGTGGAGGCTGCATTTGCTGTGGGTGTAAAATTGAAAATAGCCCATATTTCTGTCCACTCTGTTCACTTAGTGTTTCATAAATCATGCATTACACTGCCTGTACCATAGCTGAAAAGCGTTTGCTTTTCAGCAGATATAGGCAGCCTATGGCGTAATTTGCATGCGTGCGCGCGCGCGCGCATTTTGCTATGCTGCCCTTATGTAGACGCAAAACCGCAGGCTGCCCAGTCGTGCACAACAAGGACCCCGCACATTATATAAGTGCTTTGAATTTTGCACGCACGCGAGAGCGCGACAGGAAATTAACTCATTGGGAGATTTCTCCCCCTCGGCTTTCATTTGGACCATCTCGCTACACATGCTTTTAGCCTCGCAATGGGGCACAGTACAGCCATATACTTCCTAGGCATTGTCTATACGAGCATATGTGGAACCGTGCAGCGCCATTATTTTATCACCCACATAAATCGAGACCTGACGTAATTTTTTTTTCCAGCACGTCAAACTTGAGAGGCGAACATCTAACCTACTCCTGGCGGGCATGGCATGCGAACTCTGGCGACCCCATCAGCGCGCCTGTTTTGTCTGCGCGTTGGTACGTGCGCCGAACGGGCGTGGAACGGTACTGAATCGGCGCGTCGGTGGTGACGTCGGCCGCGTTGGCCGATGCCGGTGAACTCCGCGGGGCAGACGAATGTAAACACAGCGGGGGCAAGGGGGAAGAGGCGCGCCGATACGCCCACTGGCCACGCACTCTTGCCGCTCCTTCTGGCCCCGTCCTTCGTGGGCCTTTTGTTTCTGCTAACTTGCGGGCAGCGCTCAAGTTGTGACCTCCACGCAGCTGCTCGAGTCTTTCCCAAGACCCGGGCAGCGGATGCGTCGCGCTGAACGCGTGTTGAGGCGAACGGATGGAGCGGAGGGTGTTCGAACGCCCGTTACGATTTGTTTTGCCCTGCCTACCGCAAGTCGGGGGCTCTGCGGGTAACGGCGCCCCCGCCAGGACCGTCCCCGGCGTGTTCACGCATGAGCAGCGTGAAATAAACGTAGGTGGCGGCGGCGGCGGCGGCGGCGGCGTCGCGACAGGCCGGCACAACGACACTCCAGGTGGCGAGTACGGGTCTCCCCGGCCGCCCGACGCGAGAACAATGTTGGGAAAAGAGTCGTCCGCTATGTGGGTCGCACGGAAGGTGGAAAAGGCTGGCGAGAAATAGCCGCACGCCAAGATCCCTCGTAATGCGGGTCGCGTTATGTAACCGGAGACTGACGCCCCACATGTCCCGTGACCTTTGGCATTTTGCGAGTCTTGTGTTTGGTGCCCGCCTAGTTAGTTTCTTTTTTTTTTTACTTTACGTCTTTCTTCTATAGCTTGTGCTGTAGTCGGCTGCAACCCCAACAGCAAAGAAAAACTTCCTGCCGGCGGCTCAAGAGATGTAGCGACAATATCGTGCCTCCTTCACGTTCCCAGTAGCTGCACAGCAACTGCAATACGATTGCGTCTACAAATGTACAAAAACATCTTTGCACAAAGGTTCTCTGAATCCATGTCGCCGACGCAGGAAGCAAGTTGACAAACACCAGTCTCTACGGCGTAAAACTGCCGAGAAGAGGAGTAACGAACAGAGACGTAACAGAAATTGCCGAGATGACTCACCCAGTTCCCCTTGCTCAACGTCGAACCGCGACGAACCTTCTGAGATGAACTTTGGTCTGGCACATATTTCCTGAAATAAAAAAAAAATACAAGAGATAACTCTGGCAACAGCGACAGTAAGGATGGTCACTGCAGCACCCTGCTTGCAACTCCAAGTGCTTAACACGTTTAAACTACCAAAAATATTTGCTCGCCGTGAAAATAGCGATACCGTTTGTTTGACACAGTTCTTGAGCGCGGATGGCTAATACCATACGATATAAGCTTATAGCGCACCCTTTAGTGAATTTGTTCTTTAAACGGTGATAGTGCTGTTTTTTTTTTATACGTAAGGGTCCATCCAAACTTGCTTCTTCCAGTAATATGCTCTTCCGTCTGCCCGTAACGCATTGTGCTTAATGGGCCTATGTGTGACATACGGCGAATTTATTTAAAAAACTTAAAACGGCCTTTTATAATAGAAGGTCCTGTATTTAATGAAAGGGCATTTAATTTTCCAATTAATAAAAAGGTCCCTAGGTCCTCCGTGGCGGAATATTCGCGGGGTGTATGTGTACGTAACCCGCTAAATGCTGCGAGCTGTACTTACCATTTCGCTTTCACAGCCAAAGTCACCCCCTGATTTTTCTTCGTACACTGACAACGAAGAAAAATAGCCGTTTAGCGCACCTTTCTCGTGTGATATCACCTCTAAAATGTAGGAAAAAAGCCTGGTCTCAACACTGTAAAGCTTTAAGATTATCAAGTGATTGACAACGTTTTCTTCACTGTTCTCCTAACCGATAATTAATACCGCATTTAAAATAATCTACGCCCGTCGTGCGTTTAATTTTGCCGCACTAGGAATAGAAGGTCAGAAGGTGGCCGCAAAAATTGCTCAGCTGTCACAACGGGCTCGCGAGATTGTGTTTATTGCGTTAATACTGTGCCCAGCTGCAATAGAAAGAGAAATGTCAAGATGCAACCCGAAATGCTTAGCCCAAGTTGCTCAGCAGCGAACTGGCTCTTTACTAAGACCAAAGGCTTCGTTACTCTTTCCCCTTTGTGTGCGCGAAAAGGCGCCACGCCATATCCATGTCCCCCGCTCCCATGGTGGATAAGCCCTGCTCTGCGACTAACCACCTACACGGAACCCCGTCAGCACTGCCGTAATAGCAAACATCGGCAAAACCTCAACATCTGCGTACTACCCAAATATTCGTATCGTATCCCTCTGAAATGCCAGACTAAACAATGAAAAGCCGGTTAGCGGCACCCAGTATACGCACTGCAGAACTTAGGGATAAATGAGCTAGCCTTCCGTGGTCCGTGTCTGCTGGACATGAGCGTTTTATAGCAAGATATGAAGCACGGAAGCAAGCGAGAAAGCAAGGGGGTAACTGAGCGTTAGCATGGCCCGAAGAGCCAGTGGGGGATTACGATTGCGAGCAAGGAAGCCAGCGAGCTATGGTCAATGAAGCCAGTTAGTTGGCGATAGAGCTATTCGGTTGTTCTCGCTGCATTAGCTGAAGCCGGCGGTCGTGTGGAAACTAATCTATACGTATATAGATGGTACAACCAACAGGCCTACACGCCTGTTGCGTTTGTGTGTGTGTGTGTGTGTGTGTGTGTGTGTGTGTGTGTGTGTGTCGCTCTGTGAGCTAACGCTTTCAGAAACTTCGTAGATAAAAATGCCCGGCCAGCAATGGCTCGATGTCTATGTCCTGCCCAACGCAGGTTTAGCCTATGGATCTGGGCCGCCTGGATGTTGCGGATTCAAAATGAGAAAGTCGGAAGAATAAGTTGCAGCAGCATCATAAAGGAGGAGAATGAATGTGAGTTACCGGGGCTGACCCAAGTAAATATTAGTCGCAATAGGGGCGGGTCTCCGTGAACAAGAAGGCCACCGCGAAAGAGTCACTCACGTAGGGCCTCATCCAGGAGACCTGGGTGCTGGCGAACTTGTTCTTGGCCGAGAGGGCCCGGTGCGACGGCGGGAACTCGGGGTCCTCGAAGAGCGTGCCCCGATCTCGGCACAGGCGCTTGAGGTACGAGTAGCCCGGTCCGTGGCCGTTGGCCAGGCCGCCCTCGGACACGCCCATGGCGGCGACCACGCTTTCACCGGCCCGGCAAGCCGCCCGCTGCGAGAAAGCCACGCGGACATGTTAGCACGTGCGCTTCGACCGCGTCTATAAAGGATGACGCCAGAACCGCGCCGGCTTGCAACAAACCAAAGCATAATTAGGCAGCAGGCAGCGTATCTACTCAACACGCACTGTATGTTTGTGCCCGTGATTGAGCCGTGACTCTTGTGCGCTACCCTATCCCTCAATTACGGAGGTGCGAAGGGACAGAAGCTGAAGTTGATTATCTACCGTCTCGACTTCGTGTGAGACAAAAACCAACATGACATTTTAAAAGGTTTTATTTAAATAAACTTCCCCAACGAGACCAAAGCACGCAGACACACGCGACAGTGCAGCCTTGTCCCTCAGTTCCATTTCCCTTCTACATGTGGGAGTTTGTTGTCCTTCCCACAACTGAGCGCTGCTATGCTTCTTTCGAAGCGCTTTTTTTTTCTGCCTCACATATACGACATCCAGTTTTTCGATATATATATATATATATATATATATATATATATATATATATATATATATATATATATATATATATATATATATATATATATACAGAAAGATAGGTCAGCAGTCTACAACACCAAAGGAGGCATAGGGGTGTGGTTAGGCTCTTTTCTTTATCACTACGGTTAATTAAGTAAACATTTTTTTTAATTATACAGAAGAAAGAAAGAAAGAAAAACACGCGCCCAGAGTGGGGACCGAACCCACGCCTTGCGTGGGTTCGGTCCCCACTCTGGGCGCGTGTTTTTCTTTCTTTCTTTCTTCTGTATAATTAAAAAAAATGTTTACTTAATTAACCGTAGTGATAAAGAAAAGAGCCTAACCACACCCCTATGCCTCCTTTGGTGTTGTAGACTGCTGACCTATCTTTCTGTATTTCCTCAACGAGCCCCTCATTTCCTTACTATATTATTCTGCGAAAAGCCTAGCGAGGGTCTCGGTTCTGGCAGCCTTGATGCCTAGGTAGCATAAGAGGGCTTCCAGCCAGTAACCCGCTCATGACAGGCTGTAGACGTTCGAGTCACGCCCCGGGGGTTAATAAGAAGGTCCCCTTCTCCCCGTGTAGTCAGAGTGGCGCTGGCTACCACCCTCAAGCGTCAGATACACTTCTAGTAAATATAAATAGCCGAGAAAGTGAAGGAGGACACAGTCGCCCAGATAGCCGAATTGGTAAGGCATTCGACATGTTATCGAAAGGCGTGGGTTCGGTCCCCACTCTGGGCGCGTGTTTTTCTTTCTTTCTTTCTTCTGTATAATTAAAAAAAATGTTTACTTAATTAACCGTAGTGATAAAGAAAAGAGCCTAACCACACCCCTATGCCTCCTTTGGTGTTGTAGACTGCTGACCTATCTTTCTGTATTTCCTCAACGAGCCCCTCATTTCCTTACTATATATATATATATATATATATATATATATATATATATATATATATATATATATATATATATATATATAGTTTAAAGTTAAAAATCAAAGCATCTTTTTTAAGAAAAAGATGGTTAAAACGCGAAGCTTCCTCCCATGAGTCCTGAGTCAAAGTCCAAATCTGAAATCCAAGCTGCTTCGACCGTTTCGGAATAGTGCAATTTGAGAACCACTGGTCTAGTGGTTCTCAAATGAGGGTCCACGAAGGCATGTTAGGGGTGCGCAAAGCCCAGTTCTAAACTTCTCCCCCCTCCAATTTTTTCTCTTTTTTGTCAAATCCTGCAGGCAATGCAAAAAGGTGGCTTCGCTGCATGTCATGTACGACAAATTTTTTCGCGTAGCACAAGTTTCTACGTTGGCTTTTTTGCACAACACATCAGGTATGCGGAAAAGCCAGACACACAAAATTGCCCCCGTCTCCCCGCGAGGGAACCCTGGTGTGATGCGGCGCATGCATACGTGAAATGAGAGAGTACACGTGTTTTAGCGACCACCACCCAGCTCTTTATTACATTTAAGAATGATGACTTTATGGTCAGTAAAGTGCACAGTGAGCGGTTGGCGCAGCAGTGGTCGAATTTTGGTTTCATCGTCGGTGTTCGAGAAGAACGAGAGCGAGCGCTGACTGAACCGCCGCGGAGCGATACCCGCTTTATATTCACAGCGCTTGAAGGAGAGTAGACCGCGGAAGAGAGTCGCGCATGCGCGCAGATGGGCACCGGAGCAGCTGTTAACGCAGCGTTAACGCAGCGAAGCGCGCGCCAACCAAGCGCGCCAGCTGTCGTTATGCTAATGCACCGGAGTGAGAGTGTTGCGCACAGCTGCGGGAGAGACGAACGTAGGAGAGTCGCGCATGCGCAGGTGGCGTGTGGACGGACGCCGACGACGCAGGAGGGACATTCCTCAGAGCAAGAGATGCGCCGCATCTAAAAGGCGGCATGTTCATGTCGGTGTTTCGGTGACTTTAAGCTGCAAGAGCAAATTGTTTGATAATACCACACACATGAGCAAATAATTCAGGCACAAAATACGGACATTACTAAGTATGTTGGAGACTTTAGCTGGACGTGCAAAGTATTTGACATTATGACACGGATGAACATTGTTCATCGTGGGGTCCCCCATCCCTTTTGCAAACACGGAATGGGTCCCCAACACGCTCATGGTTGAGAACCACTGGGATAGACTTCCGCTTCATAACGCGAGGGACACAGGTTTGATTCCCATCACGGGAAGTGTTTTTTTTTTCTTAAGGCACTTGACGTGCCTTCACTAATCATCATCATCGTTTTGTGAAACCTATTGTGTAAAGTTGGCTTTCCTGCAGTGCATCTAGGCACGACATCGAACGCCATCAGTGAGGCATAGAAAGCTTTGCTTTAAAGGGACTATAAAGGCTGAGTAACTTTCTGTTTCAACTGAACGGTCACGTGTTCCGTAGCCCTCTCAGTTTTTGTTGGACTGCCAACAATGGCTCGTTTGCTCTGAAAGAAATAATTAGAGCAGGCATTTCTTTCTCTCGTTTCCCTTTCATTTTTTCGTGACGTTTCCGAGCACGTTACAAAGCAACCAGAGCGAGCCGGGCCCGATAACACTCGATTGTCGCCATATTCCTAAAAGCCTGTCCTCATTGGCTTTGGATTTTGTCGCAGGCAATTAGGAAGGGTGTATTTGAGGCCGTCTTGGTGTGGCGGCGTACAGGGAATTCGCCCGCCAAGCCGCGACTCTTTATTGGCAGGGAAGAATGACCTCGGTGAAGCTTTCATGGAAATGTGCCCAGGACGTGCCTCCATTTGGTGGCAGGTCCTGAAAATGCATCTGGAGTTGACCGAATAATTTCGGGGCCGTCTCGTTTCTGGTCCATCCCGCTAATCGCACCTACTTTTGCTGCTGACTGTGTCAAGTATACATGTGCTAGTGGTCAGTACGTGCGGTAGGCTGTCGCGTTCACCCACATCCACGCATACTTTGAGTGCGCTTGGACGCAAGGTTAAACATTTCAATGAAATCGAAACTGAAACAAAGCCTACCGCCTCGGTTGTGGCATCATAATTATTATGTGTACTTGCTGTGGTTTGTGTCTTTTTAAGAGCGTGTAAGTATCAAGAGTTCCCGCATACATTTATCTGACATTTGCATGTCCCTGTATCCTCCAGGTTTGTTGCAGAAAACGTTTAGGCAAGCTCCACCAATCCCATTTCACCATGCTTTCGCGGTTTGGGCTGTCACAAAACATGGTGCGCGAAAAGTGGATTTAGTGTCGGCACCTGTTTTTCCGCATTTTGTATTTTCTGCGTTGATATGCACCTGCTGCCGCTGCGGGTGGTATACTGGTACTCACAACGCTCTAAACTACTGACATAGGCAATTTTGCTTTTACACTTTAGTGTCATTTTAAAAACAGTATAGGTACCAGCAAAGCGCTGGTGGTTGTGATGCAATTTACTACGGCAGTATCTTTTGGGTAGCAGGGCTTTAGTTATGCGGATAGTTAAAGCTATTGCTGGATGTAACCGCCGTTTACGTTATCCTGGAACAAAACGCGAAAGATTGCCTCATCCGCCGCGGTGAGCTGACCCTCTCCGAGTTAGCTTTAACGTTGATCATCCATATCGCTATTGTGTGCGCACACAAGCACAAACCACTGATAATGGAAGGAAGGAGGGTATTTGATTGTTACTCCATGCTCTCCGACGTACAAATAAAATACGAGCAACGTTGGGATGTTATTGGAGTCACGATGGAGCCATGTAGTGAATCATTTCTCCCAATTTCTGACGTCACGGGTTTTTTCTCCAAAGATTTCTCGTAACTAATAGACATCTCCTTTTGCTTCAAAAAGCAACTAACAGCGATAGAATCAATGTACCATTTAATGGAAAAAAATGTTCGCGTGTCTGATTGCTCCGCTGCAAATGCCGCCGGACGACAATAGTCTTATTGCGCCCCCGCAACGCCTCTAACTAATAACTAATAACTAATGGAAGCAAAGTAATAACTAATGGAAGCAAAGTAATAACTAATGGAAGCAACGTTCTTTTCAATTAAAAGAACGTTGCTTCTGTCAGTTATGTACAGTTGGTAAAGCGCTTGCCTATAACAGCGATTTCTACTTCAACTGGATATATCTGGAAGTGCTGACGGAAAACAAGTGTTGGGGATTGAAGGGGTCGGCTTAGAATTCAGAAAGGTGCAATAATTTTCTCTAAATTATTTCAAACCAACACCGCAGAAGGCAGGAAGAAAAAAAGCCGTGTTATAGACAAGCGTTTTACCGACTTACATGCATCTTGCAGCAAACACGCCTGTGGTTTCTTCGGCGCCGCTTAAAGTGAACGTATGACCCATGCTAGTGGTTTTACTAATTTGGAACGGTCTAGCCTATATATACTTCTCGTGAAACTTTCGCTTCAACTTTTGGCCGCGTGGTTGACAGAGGCACAGACAAACATACAGACAAATAGACCAAAATTTTCGCATTTGAACAGCCTCAGAGGACTATCGGCGTTACAAAATCAATTGATGCGGCTAAATCAGCGCCTCAAAGAGTGGCAACTGCACGGACTGTCACTACTCCTTGGTACATACCATCCGAGGGGTCACTTTGTTGGTACGTGGTCGAGTTTAGAAAATAAAAAAGAAGGGTTAATCGAATTCAGGGTACAATGTGGCATCCCTAACTAATCAATAAGCTCGGATAAAACGAAGAGCTTTTATTTCTTCCTCCTTCTTAACTAGATAAACAGTGGAGTTGGTTGGAAACGAGCAAAGTCCTATTTGCTATTGGCGGGGGCGCGCCTCCCGGATTTGCCGTGCGCTCATCCATCGAGCCGAGTGCACTGTGGGCGGCGGGATCCCAGCTGCGCGCCTTGTCGACGTGTGCAAAATGCATGAGGCGAACCGACCCCGTGCGCTACTCACAACTTTATTTAGAACGAGTAGGCTGGTAGAGTGGTAGAGTGGTAGAGTAGGCGAGTAGACTTGCTTATAAACGGCTGAGAAGTCGTGTCACTTCTCTTCCCGCAAGTAACTGGCCCGATCATCAGCTGACGGCCGCTGACGATGATGATATTTCGGCATCTTCGGTAAGCCAAAAGACGAAGCCAGACATTCGAAGGTTATTTTTTTCCATCCATCCGGGGCATAGAATTTCGATCAGAGAAGCCTGAATGGTATGCCTGAAGACAATAGGTGACATTGTAATCGGAAGCAGACGAAGTCGGAAACGGTGCGCCACGTAAGATGTCCTGAAGCGTTGCTGGATTCTGAGCCGTGTGGGGAGCACTGATAACAAAATATGTGAACAAGACATTAAACTTTTCTTTTTTTCTGGCTCAATTCCTAAAGCGGTGGCTGTACTCTTATGGATCGTAAAATTCAAACGTTTTCAGTGTACAAACAACCACTTGGAAGGTATAAAGTGACCTGGAGCCCTCCGCTACGCCAAACATCATTGGCCAGGCATTTCCCCTGCGCACAAAAGACCAGTCCAGAATTTCTATACGTGCTTGCGCAAAATCTGGCCGGGTCTGGCTGGCCTTTGCCCTGTGCCCACATTTTTTAAAAAAACAACTCGCGTGAGGCTGTGACTGCCGTTCAAGCCAGTCTCCAGGACAACACTGTCTACATGCTGCAATGGCTGCAATATTTCTACGCGATTTTATTTATTGATAACCTAATAATGATAAGTTATTGACTACTCGCTCGGTAGGCGTATCAAACACACGCTTGTGTGTGGTCAGTCCAGCGTTCATCGGCAGTCGCGCCAGCCCTGATGGCTGCTTTGTGCGCCGAAAGACAAGGCCGGTTTGATTGACGGTGAATACCCCACATGCGGACGATAATTTAATTCCCCGCCCACTTTGAGTCGTCGTTTCTAGGCTGTGGTATCGGAATGGGCGGTCGGTCAGTCACCGCTAGGCTCCGACAACACCGGCCCATTGAGAAGGCCTCGCGACTGACTACGTAATGGCAACCACAAATGACGTACCGTTGAAACAACGAACAGCAAAGCATGATTCGGATCAAATTTATGAATGGACTTCGGTAATGAGAAGTGCCAAGGAGGTATTACTCCTTATTTTTGTTTTAGTGTCACCAAGCATGGTTGCCTTGTGGGGGCTGTGCGGCGCAGACCTCTCGGCCACGGCTTCGCGCTTTGGCCTGCTGAGCGAGACCTTGGCCCCGTCGCGCCGCCGTGGGCAGCACCGCTGTGTGATCAGACGACACTGCGCTGCGGGCCTGCTGGACAAGTGGCTTGTTTGTTCGGCCGCCAAGAAGAGACTCTAATTGCCGGCTCGCGGTGCACTAGGTCGCGATTGCGTGAGCGACGCGGCATTTTATTCCTCTACCGTTCGCTGTTACGGTCCCCGCTCGGGACGGTCGCCTGTAGTATCGCAAAGCCGCGTCGCCAGAAGCGGGCCGGTTCGCCGGAGTGCGCTAGGGTCGCGACAGACCGGTCGCGGCCTTTAATATTACGTGCCACGACAGCGCAAAAACCCGTATTCTGCAGAGATTCATTCCCCGTATAGTTACGTTTGCGCGGCTTGGTAAGCTGCGACCCGGTGCGGAAACAGATTGCTACCACGGGTAATGCGTCGAGCCAACCAACGGGAAGCCATTTTCTAAGCGAATCGCTTCATATAGTAGAGTTCATAGTAGTAGACCAATAATAGTCAATATAAAAATCAGTTTATTGGTCATATTCAATCGTGACGCATATAATTATATACATGGGGAGATCCCACAGTCCGATACCGCCATATTATAAGAAAACTTCATAAGCCGGCCTGTGCACCATGCACTGTCACATAAAACATCCACTGGTCTGCTTCGCCACAATGCGCCCAAATCTTTACACAACGGAGCGAGCTTGGCGAATGACACGATTTGCACTGCGCATTGTCGCCCCGCAGTTAGTGCTTTTTTTTAATATATCTTCCGCGGGTAACGGGTTTTGTTCTTAACTGAATTTGACCCATTTGTCGCAGGATTTGGCCCCCGTTGCACGTCGTAACAAATCTGACCAAGAAAAGTTTCCCCAAGTGTTCTTCCGAGTCTCGATATTCCTGAAAACGACAAATCAATCGCAGCTCATTGTCAATATTCAAACTCAAATGTTTGTCACCTTTTTTGTAGCTCAACGAAGACGACCATGCAAGTGATAAGGGTGAAGGGAATCTGGAAGGTGGCAGATGACAAGCATGCTCCTGACCAGTGCCTTAGACCCTTCAATTTTTGCGAAAAAAATACCGTTCAATACGCTCGTGCCAAATGAAGTGAGTCCGTACTCTAGTGACTCTAGTTCATTGCCGTCAGCATCCCCAGTCCTCCGTGCGGGCACTGGATGGTTGGCCGATCTTGCCGCTTTGGGCAAAGCCAATTTTACGGATCCTAAGTGTTCTGTATTCAGTACAGTGCAACGTCATCCCTGAATCGGCGTTAAATAAACCACTTCAGGCACTCCCGCAGCCACAGTCAGTCGCATTACACATCAAACCCCGGCACATGCATGTTGTGAGGAAGAAGTCCCCCCCCCCCCCCCCACCCCCCCCCCCCCCCCCCCGTTTTTTTTTTTTTTTTTTGCAGGCGATTTTAACACGACAGTGTTTTATTCCGGGATACACGAAGATATCGCTGGCGTAATATCCGTCCCGGAAGTGACGCCATGTGCAACATAGCAAGCGGCCTGGAGAGGGTGCACCCCTGCACACGGGGTATTCTTGCGGGAAAGCAACCTTTAGTACTAAAGAGTACGTTGTACTTAGGGTTGTTCGTTTTCGGGTTTTATATTTTAATGCCGGGATACACCAAGATTTCACTGACGTCATATCCGTCACGGAAATGACGCAAGTACACCTTTTCCGAAACAACCCGCCACCAAGACGCCGTTCGCCAAGTACACCCACAAGACAGCCGCCGACCCGAAAATCATGCGCACTTCGCTGCAGATTTCGCTGCACATTTCACTTTCGTGTTTTACCCATTCCCATTACAGAGGAATCAACCACAGTTTTTTTATATCTTTCTAATTTCCCGGGTTTATTCTGTTACTGTGTAGCTATTCTGTTTTAGGTTTAATTAAACAATCACTGCCGTTCCATCGGTGTTCTTAAGTTATATATCTCACGTTTTTGCGATGTGTAATCAGACAGCCCTTCACGTCACTGTCGCTAGTTACAACATGATACCTTGATTAGACTGGTAAACACGTTTTTAGTAATCAATTGCGAGAAAACATACACACTCGTTTTAAAGTGCTGGAAACAAAACGTATCAACTATGAAGCAGTTGGTCCACGTATTTCATCAACGAACAGGAAGACAAGCAGGCACCCATTTTCGTGACATTATTGTTTTGTTTTTGTTTGGTTTGGTTTGGTTTTTCCCACGAGCTTGCAGCGCATACTAGCCGCTTCGACCTCAAATATATACATTTTGAGACCTAAGCCAAGTATAGTTAGGGAACGATTAAACGTAGAAGATGGTAGGCAGGTAAGAGACAAAACTTTGTACAAGGTAGCGGCCTCCTTCCGGTGCCAACGTTTCGACACTAATAAGACTTGTCTTCGTCAGAGACAAGTCTTTAAGTCCCGACAAAGGCAAGCCGTCTTGTAGAAACGGTGGAACCAGACTGCGGCCGCTACGCTGTCCAAAGTTTTGTCTCTTGCCAACTATAGTTGGCTTAAACGTTACGGGCCGTGCAATGGGAATTTTATATTGCGCATTACACAGTGATTTGTAATTACCTACGCTATCACTTTTTTTGAGTGAGGTACTCGGGCTATTTTATGTTTTTTTATTTGTTAATATGTTTATAGTATATCTTTTATATACACCTGCGCAGATCAGTACAAGAGGAAACTAATGTTGTGGCGGGGCCGCTGCCCTTTATTCAGCGGTAAACAGAATTAACAAACGCTGCACTAGTGCAGCCAGTTTAGGTAAAATAAACAAAAAATAAGCCATACTCTGTTAAAGCAAAACGATATAGCTAACTAATGCGAAAATGGGGAAATAAGGTACCACGGCCTTTTAATGGCCCAATTCGAGTATCACATGAGCTAAACTTTCATTTCGTCAATTTTTTGACGAAACGAATAATGCTTGATTTGACGAATAATGCCAAGAATAATAAACTGCGCAAGTTTTAGTACGTTTCTCGATAGTCATTTCTCACGTGGCCATCATATTGAAACGACCTGTCAGTAGTAACCGAAGTAGAGTTATCGTCAAAATCTATAACTTGGCCAAAGCTCCCGTGGTCACAGCCAGTGGTTTCGCATTCGATACAGTGTACGCTATATAATAAAGGCACCGACCATTTTCATTTTTTGAAGAAATTTTGCACCAGCTTTCAGCTAACCAAGCCGCAAGCGCATGTTCACTTACACATTACCAAAGGCTGCAATTCCAGACGCAGGCGCAAAGCGAAAACACCGCCGGTCGTCTTTTCCTCTTGAACGTTAGCGGGGAATTTCTCTTTCTTTCCGGCACTTCTAAGCGGCTTTAAAGGGTTGGGCCAAACGTCTGCAGCGTACTCGAAAACACACAAGAACACCTTTCCTTCATGGGGGGTCCGATCGAACATTACGATCGAATCAGCGAGGGCTACTCGATCTGCTCTGTTTCCATCAGTGACAGCAAAGTACCCGTCGGAAGCCCGTCTCGTGCGCACGTAACAAGGCTACCGCGCAAACGATGCAGCCTAGATGTCCACACGCGGTTTGGTTCTCCAAAGGGCTGCGAAATACCCTGCCGCCGTTTCCTTATAGCGCGAGGCTGCAGCGCATTCTGCCGCTCATTTGTTTCGGCGCGTTCCTCTCGAGAACCGCTCGAAAAGAACGGCTCGGAGCATTCGTAGGGCACCTCGAAGGGTGCGACGGGAGTGAGATTATCTGGATCCTTCGTCTGCTCTCCTGTCATCGTGTGCACGCATTCGCAGTCTGTCTCTTCGCGCGGAGCAGCCGCGCGCAATGTGCGCCGAATCGGCCGCCTGCAGCGTTTAATGGCGCACACGCTCGCGAATTCCCGGCAGTATCTGCAAATGGACCGGGCGCGTCGTACACACCTAGCAGACTTGTGTGTACCTGGCATATACGGGCTCGCACCGGGCGCGTGATGTAATGGCGCATTCTTTCCGGCCTGCATAGTTCTCCGCTCGCGCTTTCCCCTGGGCAGCTCGATTTCGTTGCCGGTTCATGCGCACCCCACCTCCCCCCGCCTCGTATCTAAACAATGGCGCTTTGCTGGAGCGGCGCTGTGCGTGTAATGTTCACCGAGCAGAACGCCTCTGTTCTTCCTTTCCGGCCCGTAATACGCTTCGACGGCCCTTTCGGGTAAACAGTGCGCTCATTTGTCCTCCGACCAGGGAAGCATTCGTGCCGGTCCGCTTACTCCTGGGCCTAACATAAATTCCGCGCGAGGGTGGCCACCGAAAATAAAGGGGAAACCATACCAGGAAGGGTTTGGCGGCGAAACTTTTAATCAAAACTGGTCCCTGCTCTGCTTTTATAATGCGATTATCCTTCGTAGCCTACTTCGCCCACCTTGCGGTATGTCTGTATCCCTGATCGGACGCTGAGGCGTCGTGCTACTGAGCCCAGGGAGGCGGGTGAGATCCCGGGAGCGGAGGACGTACTTGCGGTGGAGGCGAAAAGCAAAAATGCCCGTGTGTCGAGATTTAAGCGCACCTTAAAGATCACCAGGTGGTCTAAATTCATCCGTTGCCCTCCGCTGCACAGAGCGCTTCGTAGCCCAGGTGTGGCTCCGGCGCGTCAAACCCCGCGATTTGAATTTCAATGTCGCTCCCTGTCTTGTCTGCCACGCAGACCCATCTGTGCGAACACCGAAGTGGTCGGGATGGCTAGTTGGACTGACATCATTATTAAAAGAACGCTAGCAAATGACTGCGCTGGAAGGAAGAGAAAAGGCACACCACAGACGGCAGACTAACATGCTGGGTTTATTTCCCACGCGCATCCATGCTGGCAACAGAAAGACGACTCAGCATAGCACGCAAGCCGCCTGCAACCGGGTCACTTCGTATCAAGCTTGCGTCCAGAAGCGCGCTTTGCGTAATGTTTCATAAGTGTTCCATCATTTTTTTTTTTATCTAGTGAAAAAAAAATGCGTTTCTCGACGCCAAGTTTGACGGGAATTAACCAGTTGCAGGCGGCTTGCGTGCTACGATGAATCGCCTTTCTGTTATTGGTCGCGTGACCACGTCGGAAAGCTCCCTCGACTGAGCCGGAAGAAACTTCGCGATCTTCATCCCTCTCTACCCGGCTTCATAGTTGCGGGAACGAGCTGCGTAGGCGGGACAGGGCGTTTAACGTGTGAGCTGCACCGGAATTTAACGGAAAAATCACCTAGGGAAAAAAATGAAAAATGAGCTTTTTTAAATGCAATATCATGCACCACATAATCTCGTATTTATTTATTTATTTATTTATTTATTTATTTATTTATTTATTTATTTATTTATTTATTTATTTATTTATTTATTTATTTATTTATTTATTTATTTATTTATTTATTTATTTATTTATTTATTTATTTATTTATTTATTTATTTATTTATTTATTTATTTATTTATTTATTTATTTATAATTAATTAATTCCGCTGGATCGAAAACACTATCAGCATGTAGAGATACTTCCGCGGCTCATCTACCTTCCGTTTGCGGGCAGTTCCTTCCAGAGCGTTGTTTTTTAATTGGCCAGACATTCCCTTCTATTCTTCCGCTAGGCTACAAGTAACAGCTAGCAATGTGTGAGCACGAGAACCTAGCGGAGTGAGGGGCACGCAGCGTACGCTCGCTTGCGCTCTGGTTTCAACAGCGCCGAACACCGGAAATGGGGCTACCTACAAGTGATGAGCGCCTGCCAACCCTACATTCATACAATCTGCCAAGAACATTCAATTCGAACGGGTATTACTGATTTGTGATTACTTAGTAAACGTTATATCTCAACATGCGCAGTGGCCACCTGATCATAAAGTAGACCTGTGGAGGCGTAACTCGTACTGAATCTATAGCTCGTGCATGAGGAGCCTTTTGCGTACTCAGAAGCTACCCCGCCCCCCTTCGCTATACATCAATGGCAACGCCCGTGCTAGGTCTTCCTTATTTTCCAATTTCCTTCTATGCCATGCAAGAGGAGGGTAGGAGATATACTTAAAAAGAGGATCTAACATTTCTTAAGACTGCCAAATATCTACTGTAACCATTTTTTTCCTTTTGCCACCCAGTGGAAACACGAAGGATGGCGATTTCGCGTGTGACTGGCTAAGCGTGCATTCAACAGTATCCAAAGCGTTTTCACAATCTTTTCGTGGTCATGCGAAAACATTTTCGGCCGGCGTGTTTAAACTAAATTCATCAGTTGTTAGTAGGGCGAATCGAGCCGGGTCCCTTTGCTTTCGAAGCGAGGGTTATAACCACTGAGTTACGTTTTCATAGGGTATATATTTCTGCAGGGTTTCACATCTGCACGTTTTGTAGGTTTCAAAAAGTCAAGGTGATGCAACAATAACTCACCTCAATTCATGCATTTTGTCTCACCCGGAAACAGCGTCTTTTCGTACCATAGAAACTGAAAACATTGAGCCACTGCTAGAGAGATACAACTGCATGCGAGGCTATTTGGTGTCAAGAAAACGACCGCAGGCGTCTCTCGTAGGCCAACAATCGCTCGAGCAAAGCTTGATGAAGTCAGTTTCCTTGCCTTTCCATTCAGGAATGACAGGTGCTCATGACCCGCACTCACGTCGCCGGTTGCAGTGCTTTAATGTGAACGTCATCTGAGTGTAAGATTATTTGGGTGACCTGAAGGCTAAGGGAATTTTCCGCCGCTTGCGTTGCCGCATTCGGGATCGTTTTCTGGCTTGTTTCCCGGCGTCCTGAAGAGGCAGAGTAACCTGCTCACCTACTCGCTTGATTGCTTGCTTTATTGCTCCCTTGCCTGCTAGCTTGCTCACTAGCGAGGATCACTTTCGCATTCCACGCACTCGACGTCTCTCAGGGGGAAAGGTCAACTACCGTTTTTTTATGTTGATGGCATGCCTATATTACGTCTTAGCTGTTTGTCTCATACCGCACACAGCAAGTACAAACCTCCGCACCACTCGGCCATTCGGGCCCCAAAGGGACGAAGGAAAACGTAAACTGGCAGCGCATTCTAGGCCATGGCATTATGTACTTACAAGTCACAGCCGCCGCTCCGGCTGTGTCAATTCGTTGAAGAAAAGGCAGTTGTCCCGATTTTCGCAAGCACAAGAAAAAAGCCGTGGAGTTCCAAACAGTGTTCAAACCCAGCACTGCAGCGTGCGCGCGAGAGCCGATAGGCATCGAAACCCCAAGAGCATGGTACCGCTTACAATGCAGGTCGGCCCCAAGGGGGAGCGCACGAGTTAGTCGGCAGAAAAGGCGTTGTCGACGGCACGCACAGCTTTTCTCGTACCCATTGTCTCTCTATTCCATTCACGGCTTTGTTTCCTCTTATCGGCACGCGCGACGTTAGCAACACTCTGCGCGCTTTTCCTTCCCTTTTCGCCTCGTTCGCCTCGCTTGTCTGCTCTCGTTTGCTCCTGCGCGTGTCGTGCGCGGGGACGGACATTTTTTTTTTTCTTTGGGCTTCCGAGGGACGCTCTAGTGGTGGCGAAAAAGAGCAAGAAATGACCCGCATGGCCCGCAGACCTCGACCGCGCCGACCACGAAGACAGCGGCGAACGCATCTTCTGCCTCGCTGCGGTCATCAGCCCGACCTAAGTGGCTCGCTACTACCCTATACCGGCCGGGTGGCATAGAACATGAGTGGTTAGGTGTAGCGCATAGTTAACTACTTAAAAGGAACATCGTGGTCGAAAGAACTGGCTCAGTGTCCTCTCTATATATATATATACGTTCTTCAAAATACGAATTCAGGATTGTGGAAGTTCCCAATATCGAATCGTATGTCCGCAGTTGAATTCTGACTGATCTACACTCCACTGCAATGACTGCGGGTAACTATAACTACCCGCAG
Source organism: Haemaphysalis longicornis (assembly GCF_048455015.1). NCBI lineage: Eukaryota > Metazoa > Arthropoda > Arachnida > Ixodida > Ixodidae > Haemaphysalis > Haemaphysalis longicornis. The sequence goes on along the minus strand of NW_027526203.1, from coordinate 302,580,241 downwards.
CCATTGCGCCGGAGTGTATATCTGTCAGAATTCAACTGCGGACACGTGAGGAGCTATGTTCAGCACTTTCTACTCACTCCCGTTCCGAAGCAACTTTCACATTTAGCTGACGACCGGCTTGCCCGCCCCGAGGGGAAGAGAGAAACAAAAAGCGTCCAGGTTCCAAAGCATACGACTAATATGACCTTCATTTTTTTAACTTCTTAACGCACCGAAACCCAATGAGGCCCGCAATAGCGGAGGGATACGTATTAAGGCCACCTGGGGATCTTCGACGGACGCTGATATGGCATATAACGGCGTTGCTCTTCACGCTGCTTCAATAATACACCCAGCATCTGCGGCCAGGAACGAAACCTGCCTCTATAGCGGCACAACGTCTTAGCCTCTGCGCCATCGCAGCGGGTTGACCCTTATATTTCAGTCCAGTTCAGTCGGACCTTGTAAACCTCACTGTTTCTTTTGCGCTGAAGCCTCAATTCCTGCAGAAGAGGAAAACGGTGCGGTGCTTGCCGCTGTTGTACTCATTACGTGCTAGTACGGATTTGTTTTTCAAAGCCAGTGGGGCTGGTTTGGGGACAAAATGTGCCAAGCAAACAAAACGAGTGGCCTTGGAAGGATGCAGTTGACTACGCACGCTGAAAGTTGTGTTATGCATCCTAGTACGATTTATGCCACATATTTCAACGTAACCACGCCTACTAAGTGTTCGAGGTTAGAAATTATTGCAAACGTCTTTTTTTTTTTTGCTTTGTTGACTTTCGTTTTCGATACATGGTTAAAAAAATCTGCAGAAATTCAGAGAATTGTCTACTAATGCGTAGCATTCTTATGCAGCTTGTCCTGAGTGAGAGATCTCTACAGCCAATTTTTTGGGCTTTTCTAAATCCTGTCTCCGACCAATTATCTAAATTTACACTATTATAACGATTACAAGTGGAACCTGCGCGAAATCTGCATTATTTTGAAAATGCACGGCGTTACACGGTTAGCCATTTTCCGAATTTTTTTTTAATTTTTCTTTTTTTTTTTAGTTTTTCAAAATTTCGTTCGACCAATTATTTCCATATACGCTATTATAACGATTACAGGTGGAACTTGCGCGAAACCTGCATTATTGCGGCAATGCAGGGCGTTACACGGTCCTGGCTGTGGAGGTACTCGGCAAACAATGCTACGCATTAAAACGTAAAGCATTGTACCTGTGGCTCAGCGACATCTTTTCTTCCCCACGCCAATGTGAAAGCTCGAAGTGGCCCCGCTATTATTATTCTTAATGGCGCATTTACTGCATGTGTATTTGCCATGCAAAGGACTTATCAAACAGGGCCATCCCAGACGCCCGCGTCCGCTCAATGCCCACGTCGACAACTACGAGAGCGGGTACTGGGAGGAGGGGTCGCTTATCCCGCGAAGCCACTGGAAGAAGTTGAAAGCGAGTACGCGCTGGCTTTGGTCTTCGGCAGTGGCCCCTCGGTTTTACCGTTGGGGCGTGACTCGCTGGTCGCATCCTGAGAAGAACAGCTCGCCGTATTCTGGCTGCACGGTCCTCGAACAGGGTCGATGCACCTTTCCCCCAGCGATACCTTGTGTCTTCTTCGAGCGAGTTTTTTCTTACTCTCCTCGCCAACGTTCGCGCTGTCGTAAACGCACAGCCGCCGAAAGAACAAGGGCGCTTCCGTTGTTTTCGTTCCCCGTGTTCCGCCGTTGCCGTACACGAGTGGACACGAGCAAATGAAGCGGCGTTTGCAAGTGAAAGGGGTGCGCCGTGTCGGGTACGTTTCAAAGGCGGCCGTCGAACTGGCCCGTCGTTTGCGCCCGAAAATTGCGCGCCGCGCTCCCTGAAAGTGAAATGGTGTTCAATGATCTGTGAAGGGCCACTCTTGGAGCGAAGTGGCACTGGCCGTCCACCACGACGAAGGGGGATGGACACAGGAGCAGAGAGGTGGGAAGAAGGGAGGGAGAGGACAGCGACGTACGCTGTGTCACGTATTGCGCAGTTACTATAGTGAGTACCCGCCAGCCGCCTGCATTGCTTGTCCTACACCGTTGCACTCTGTGTGACATCAGCGCCAAGCCGGAAACAGGGCCCAAGCACTCTTCTATAGGGTTATTACACGCGGTCACACGTTTCACCAAGTTTTACGCTCTAGGCAGCTACATGTTCGTCGGGGTAATGGGTGAATGCTGAAGACGTCTTATTATTAAATTGCCCTGACATTTAACATGAATTAAGTGAAAATTAACAGCCGCTTTGCGAATGCGTTATGACTCCATCGCGAAGTTTCTATGCGCTATAACCCTTTAGTCGAACTGAAAAATAATTCGGTTAGCACTTCCTCTGGGCTTAATTACGCGGCTGCGCTTTCGAAGCACACCTCGGCTGGCTTCATAACGAATTTAAGTTTCCACCGCGACCTCAAATGTAGCGCATTTAAGTAAACCGATACCAGCGTATCCAGGCAAATTCTTCACACAGCGCAACCCAGTCCGAGCAAGCCGCCCTCGCTTGTATGATTGTTGCTGCAGAATTACCGGGATGTACCGAGGTAAAAAGTGACAAGGTGCACCAAAACAAGGCTACACTTCCCAACTGACGCCGAATGTCTCGGTTTCCTCAGCCGCATCGAGTACAAATTCACGCAGCGTCGCCATGGCGCGCGCTTCGCGGCGCAGCGCCCAATGAGCTGAGCGACCCCGCTGAGAATGATGCGTGCAGGGAGCTCCGTCGGCAAGAGGAATGCGGCACGCTTTGCTGCTCGCGAGGAGAGAGGAATGTCAGCGTTGTGTGGGGCTTATTTCGATCCGGTGGCATGATAGGCGGCTTGATTAAGAGGCCGGCTGCACAGCACACGCGCTGAGAGGACAGAACGCCCTTCATTAGTCGCTGGAGCCACGTTCTCTTCGGGGGAGCGTTACGCGCCGCCAGCTGCCGCGTGCACGTATACACTACTCGAGAGGAAGAAACTCACGTCACCGGTTTGCGATGCCGACAGGAAAAGCGCGCCTTTTCCTCGACCGTAGAGCGCGAACAAAGGCATTCTCCGTTGCGGACGCAATCAAAATGAATGAAACTTGTTGAAAAGATACGAACTCCAGTAAAAGCTCGTTAATTCTAACTCGGTTAATTCGAACTTCCGGTTAATTCGAACTTACACCCTGGTCCCGGCACAGTGGGGGGAATGGGGGGGGGGGGGAACTCAATGGGGGGGAACACCCGATAATTCAAACGCGTCGGCATCCACGACGGTTCATTCGAACTGGGATCCCCTGGTTTCCATCGCTCATCGCAGAACAAGTCGGCCCAGAGTGATTACAATCTGTTGCAGATCCAAACCAAACAAAATTTTCTAGAGATGCAAAACAACGAAACCGAAAAACAGCGTGGCGCGCGCTACGCTTTTGCAACAGCTTAATTCGCTTCTACAGAGGGCGCCACGCCACTGGCGTCAGTGCTCCGACGCAAGCCATTATTATTTATGAAACATTATTTACGAAATCACACGCCACAAACGTGTAAAAGCGCCTAATTCGCGATAACGAGTCCCCAGGTAGCTTCTTTTGTGTCCTGCCCGCGCAGTGTGGCGTGATGTCCATTAATTCTAGCGCCCCCCGCTAATTCGAACTCCGCTTAATTCGAACAGTTTTATGGTACCCTTCAAGTTCGAATTAACGAGCTTTTACTCTATAAACTAATGCAAAGTGTTTAGATGAGTGGAACTCCCTTGGAACATTTCAGCAAAGACATGGTCGTAATGTGTGCAGCGCTATCTACAGCAACGTCACTATTACTATATCACTGGCCGCGCACTCGTCGTACTGCACTTTACGCTGCAGGCGCATGCAGGAGCTCTCGTGGCCGCGCAGCGTGATGGGATACACACGTGGTAAAAGTCCGAATCTCACTCCCTCACCGCACGTTCACTATCTTTTAATTTGACATAGACAAAAAAATTGCTTTCAAATTCAACCTTCAGGTTAGCTTAACGCGGCGATGCTACACCTGGACATGAGGCGCGCCGTAGTGGAGAGCTACGGTTTTATCTGGACCACCGGGGGTTCTTCAACGCGCGCCGAAACCCCGACACGCGGTCGTTTTTGTTTTCCGCCTCCATCTGAAAAGCGGACACGGCGGTCGGGATCGATCCCGCTTCCTTGGGCTCAGCGGCACAGCGCCTCAGCCACTGAGCCACCGCGGCAGTTAACGTCCATAGACGCACCCACCTCCCGCAAGAATTCCGCTACGATACGGTTCGCGTCCGTCCTTCATTGCGCAGCAGCTATAAACCGCTTGCGTTCGTACACAGTGAAGGGTGCGCATATGCGCCACCGCATGTCGTCCAGGCGCACGTTGCACATGTGGAACATGCGCCGTCTCCAAGTGCCTTTCACCCGAGTCGCCAAGGTTACTCGGCGAAGTTTCACCGCTGTAGTATTAAGTTACTGTTGTAGACACAGCGGACCCGGTTGCATGCCTGCCGTTAGGCAGGACATGCCCACGCTAGAACAAAGTTTGACCAATTATAGGCGATCCGGCAAGATTAGGCCCTTTATTTTCAGATATCGCAGACACATTTGCGACCGTCGCTGTAAAACATTAGCACTTTTTAAGTACAGCGCAGAAGAGCATTTGGCTTCAGACACGTGCTTTTAAGGTTTGCCACTGAGTACACTGCAGTGCCACCAGCTCATATATAACTATTAAAATAACAATTTCCGCCTTATATCACAACCGTCTGTGAAGCACGCAATTCCCGCCGTGCACTGTGGGCCATTTGGACGAAATTTCTCAGTTTTCATGTATTTAAGAATGCACAGCGAAAACTCTGAGAGTATTTCCATTCCTTTTCGGCGTTACCGAATGGCCGATCGTTATGGGTGCCCAGGTGCGGTGTGAAAGGAACTAACTACAAGCCCGTAAGGTGCATGATGTAAGCTCATCGTTCAATGCGTGTACGCCCTTCCGTTTTCGACGCTTTGAGGTTCGGGCCCGTGTGCTTTGCTCGAACGTTCCCCGGCACACACATAAAAACAAAAGACGTTGCACTGGTCCGTTGTACAAGTGAACCGTGTGTGGTCAGTCGTGTGTAACGCTAGTGTTCTGAACCCTGCAGCCGCATTCATCCTGTTGCGCCCCCTGGAGACCACAGCTGTGCGGTCGGCCACGGCCCTGTTCCGTTGCTCGTGCTCATTTATCCAATTTCGTGGCATGATCTCCCACACGTGTTCATTGCCCGTCGCCCATCCGTATGTATAGTAGCGGCTATGTTTGCGCGCCGGTCGTCTCCCAGTGGAGTCCACTCCTTCAAGCTTTAGCTGCAATTTGCCGAGCTGTGCAATCTCCACTTCACCGTTAAGTGCGGCCCAACGTAGCTACGGTTCTGCCAGGCCTGCCTGCCGATCCATCATCTTCTCAGTTCTGTTTCCGGTGTGCGCGGGCTCTTTACTCGGCGACCGTGAGCGTGTGGACGCTAACAAATGCTCCATGCTGCGCGCGCGTCGTGACCAGGTTGCGTCAGCGTGGGCGACGCTCCCAAGGCGTCGGAGGAGATGCGTGGCGGCGCTTCCTGGCACTGCCATTGTGTCCACGGAAGGCCGCGAGCGCGCGTGCCCCCGTGGCCAGCTCGACGGGGTCAGCCAGGCGGCCGTGAGCTGTGCACCGCGGGGCGCCTCCCGGGTCAAGTGCCGCTGCGCCTGTGCGCGCACTCGGGCCGCCAATTGGACACATCCGCCTCGGCAGGTCTCAGCCGCGCCACAGGCCTCGCCAGCGCCGTCGACCCTTCGCGGTGGGCCCCGTGCTCACACACAGCACTGCGACGTCCACTACCGCTCGTCGGCCGATGCCGAGGCCGCGGGCAAACTCGCGAATTTGACGCCATCGGGAATTCGCGAGTAAATTAACTCATGAGTGCGGTACGTGGCGCGGCTGGAATCGTGACGTATTGGTCGAGATTACGGCTCCGGAAATACTAGGGCAGTGTTCTATGCCAGTTGCCGACGAGTTATGCAAATTTCGTTTTTAAAACACCGGTGGTGGAAAGTCCATGCACGGAACAAAAAGTTGGATAGCTAATATTCTGCTAAAGACAGTCTGTGTGTGACACATCGGAGACCCTGCGGCATGTTCTATGCGCGTGCCAACACTTTCTTTTTTCGGAAAGAAGGCAGTTCTCAGCTCTGTGAAAGCCAGACTCGGCGGCCGTTCTCTGATGAGAAAATCCTGGGCCACTGGCCTTCTCCGTCGTCTACGTACAAGGCCGCCAAATCGCCCCTGTGCTTCCTAAAAACGGAGGACTTGTGCTGTAGCACAAAAGGCTGTACTGAACTATATCGTTCCTAACTCTGGGCACGCCTCTTTACGCTGTGTACTCCCCCACAAAAACGTGTAATGTTGAGAAGGCCGGCAACGATAATGGAGTCTCTCGTCAGCTCTTCAATAAAAGTGTGAGCCGAAAATGGCACGAGAAGGAGCGGAAACGATATATCAACGCTGTCAAAACGAAAATTGGTGGTGCCTGTGCACAAGCGGGGCAGATGCGACGATATGTTGCGCAACTCCTCGCGCACAAGCGCGCGCACAGAGAGTGAGCGAGCGAGCGAGCGAGAGAGAGAGAGAGAGAGAGAGAGAGAGAGAGAGAGAGAGAGAGAGAGAGAGAGAGAGAGAGAGAGAGAGAGAGAGAGAGAGAGAGAGAGAGAGAGAGAGAGAGAGAGAGAGCAACATAAAATCATTACGGGTCGCATAGAAACTACATCGCATTAAAAGGACGCAAAAATACAACACCCCGCTAGTGTGTAACGACCGATGTTAAGCATAGAGGTATAAATGAACGCACATTTACTGGCTCATAAGAACGCGAAGGAACGATATTACTTCTCATTTGTCGCCGCTTTGTGCGAACGCCTAACAGGCCAATTATGCTTTATAAACGTGGCGCCAGTCTGTTTACCGGCCAAGCAGAGAGGAAGAAAATAATAATGTTTATTCACATCATATGTAAATCATGCTGGTGGCCTGCAAAAACAGAAATCTGCCGGCAGGTCAGCTAGACAAGATTTCAGGCGCACCACTGGCGAATACTCATTGCAGCATTTCTACTGAAAATTTGTGCGAAAGCGGTAGACAGGGAAAAGAAATGACATGCTGCTGTTTCTCGCAACATAAAACAAGTCAAGAAAAATTACAGCGCGTTAATGAGGATGCAACATTGCATATTAACATAAGTAAATTGTAACATTCTTCCACTGCTCACACTAGCAGGTATGAAACAACGGCATGTTAACTTGGAAAGCGTACCGTATTGGAATTTGTACTGATTGCAATAGAAGTGAAACGGCCCGCCAAAGCGACTGCATGTCTCCGGCGGGCAATTGTCTCGGCTTCGAATCCCGGGCCAGCACAAACTGTTTTCGCAAAGCTTTCTCAGAGATTTTCTCACGCTGCACTTCAGGTCGTTGCCAAATTTTCCTTTTCAGAATATGTCAATGAGGTTCTTGAGTTATACAGTTCATTTCAGCATTTTGTGCACTCTGCGGCTTCCACAGAGAAAGGTCTTTTAGATGTCTTTTTTTTCAACGCCATTAAATACGAGGAACTAAAGGTGATGTTTAGTTAGACGCTAGCTTTTTACTTCGTAGGAACTAACACTTATAGCTAACATCTCGGTCATCAACGCTTCCTTACTTTATTACCGCGTCCCAACGCTGTAGTTGCAGAATATTGTCTTCGTACGCTACTTGCAACTAAGCAAAGGGAACCGCCATCAGTTGACGAAGAGCCCAAACCATGCAACTCGACAAGAAAAGCAAAAATAAAAATCAAATGAAAATTATCTTACGCGTTTTAGCAAACAGCTCTAGGAGAAAAAAAAACGGTTTTTAAGAAACCCGGAAAGACGCCGACGAGAAAGCCGCAGGGCGGAGTACCGACCTACATACAAAACGTTGGTATGTCATTTCCAGTCTTTACCTTTTGTTCACCTCAGTGCTCATACTTCTGACGTTAGGCTTCTCTAGAAAAGCGCGAAATGCATTGTTCTTTTCTTTGGACTCATGCGTGCATTGTTTTTCGAAGACGGCGCATGAAAGCGGAAGCGCAGGCGAGGTAAATCGGCGGGCGAAGCCGTAACGTAAGTATAAGCAAGACGGGCAACCATATTTCCCGTCTAGGACGAACAAAATGATTAAAAGCATATACAAGGCCTTAAAAATGGTGCGCACTAGCGGCGATAATGGTAGTCATAGACGATGTGGAACCTGTGACATCAAAGAAAGCACGCGTATATCCAACATGTAATGGAGTGTATATACGCCATACACTTGCCCATAAAAATGATGAAAGTGTCAATTTGTGTCAATTACACCGCGTGTCAATTACACCGCGGTTACGTGTAGAACGGGTAGGGCACAGTCAGTCCTACGTTCCCTGCAGCTGCTATCGGAAGTGGGCAATGCAAGATGGGAGAATGCAGGCGAAGGCTCCCGGTGTTGGATGCAGCAGGTGCAAATCCAAAATTTCCAGGGGGTGCCGAGAGACAGCACGCGCGGAGATGCGAGACGGGCCTAAGGCGGTGCGAGCCGCCAGAAAGGCGTGGCCAACAGATGTGACGTTTTGCGTCTCCTCGTGCGAACAACGCCCCTCTGGCGCCAGGGCTAAGTGAAGACAAGGGCAACCAAACCAATGACGCGCCCTCAGGGGCATCCCAGTGGTGCCAATACTATACTCTACGTGGTGCTTGGCACGGGCAAAGGAAGAGAGGAAGCTGGCGAAAGAGGGGACACTTGTGAGCAAGCGAAACGGTTAATTGCGCTAAATCACACTGTTTCTTTTTTCACACTCCTTTATTTTTCAGAGCGGCATGACTTCTCCTATTGAGCACGTGTGGCTCTCGGTGCCGTCAACCGGCCTTACTGTCCCGAGATAAAGGAACGAACGAATGTGGCTAGAACAAAATGCGAACTAGTGTCTGTTCGCACGAGTGTGCGAACGAGTTCCTTGGAGTAGCAAATTGTGTGCTTTCATTTAGTCATTACGTGTTCTGCTTTTTCTCAAGTAGTCTGCCAGTCTGCGGAGTAAAAACTATTTTGAGTAGCAAATGTTGCTGTTTCAAATTAGCCATTCAAGGTTCCGTAAGTTTTTTTCCTAAATGAATGGCTCAACTGCTACGGTATAGCTTCTTCTGTTTTTAATTCGTTGGTCCGCAGTACATGCTTGCTGGCCTTGCCGGTGGTGTTGACTGGGTGTGCGCTAAAGTGGTTGCAAAATGCGCCAGTTCGTTTCCTTTTGCTGATCTTGAAGCGGATACGCACCGATATCAGCCAACAGAAAGAAAAGCGGAGTACGTCAAGGTAACTTCAGAACAACGCAACCTATCACGGGTGGTACGGCATGCGTGCAAGCTCGAAAAAAAAATTGTTTCGCTGTGTTGCACAAGCCGGACATAATTATCAAGTCTGCCGCAGCTTCCTCAATGTCTCCATCAATGCTTTATTACTTGCAAATCGCTGAAAGTACTAGTAATGCTTGTTTTTAATAGTAACTTCGTGCAGCCTCGTTTGTGGAGAAAATATAGCGCGACAGCTTCTGACAAGGTCTAGAAGCCACCCCTTTTGGGCTTTCAAACCAACCCGAAAATAATTGTTGGGGCTCATCTGTGTCTCCAAGTGGTAGAAGTTACAGCTTGGAGATTGCACCTTAGAGATTACACTTTTGATAGTGCAATCCCATGAAAACCGCAGCGACACGTAAATGGTTTAAATATAGTAAATGTAAGTGTACGGCATCCAGGTTCCCGGGAGTCAAAGTCCGAATTCCGAACTGCTTCGACAGTGTCGTAATGGCGCAATCGGATAGACGTGGGCTTCACAACGCGAGGGACACAGCTTCGCTTGATGTGCCTTTGCGTATCATCATCATGGTTTTGTGAAACTCATTGTGTAAAGTTGGCTTTTCTGCAGTGCGTTATGGTTAACGGACGGCACAAGTGAGGCATAGAAAGCTTCGCTTTAATAGTTAATCAGTATATAACCACAGCTAAATATTAGAGAACTTCTGACCCAAATTTAAAACACGGTAAAAGTATCAAGAATACGTCGTCCACGCCGAAAACTAAGAATTCTGACCTAGGACCTCACCAGAACTCGAACTCTTCCGCTGAAGTTCCGGTCAAAACTACCCACTGGAGGTTGCAGTCGCCTATCTCGATATAACCTCACCTCCCATGGCGAGGACGAGGTACACTTGAGGCTGATGTCGACCTCGTGAAGTTGCCCACTTGTGTCTTGCAAGTACCTCGCGTTTTCGTCCATTCTGTTCCTCGTTAGAGCGCAATACGGTGCAGTACCTCTGAACTTAACGGGCCACCCTGCGCTTTCCTCGTATACACTACGGCCCCGGCAGTTTGTTCACTCAGTTCGATCACCGTATTTGAGCACGCACACCTCCTCCACGAGGAGCTGCAAAGGCAGGTTTCGTTGTTTCCGTTCTCACACGGAGCATGCGAGTTATGCCTGACGTAGCAGCAAGAGTTCGCCCCTGTGTGCGCGTGCGCATATCATGGCCCCTCGTCGTCCTCACCATGACCCCCCCGCTCCTTAGCGCCGACCGGAACGAGGAGTTCTGTCGCGTCCCATCGATCAGCAGTCGCGGTGGCGGGTGATCCCGCTTCTTACCTGAGCGACGACATGGGCCAACGAGAAGCGGGATCATCGTGATCACCGTGCAGATGTCGCCGAGCGGAGTGAAGAGTAACCCAGTCCTTACAGAGACAACGGCGCGCGCGTGGATGTCTGCGTTTGTGAGTGCACGAATACACCGGTAACCTGTCATCGCATTCAATATTCTCCTCTATGCAGATGCATCGTATTAGGTCACACGTGGTTTACGGGGCGGGCGCGGTCTGTTGGGTCAACCTCTCAGTTTCTCGCTCCCTGCTCGCGTCAACACCGAGAAGAGAGCTGCGCGGATGCATCGCGCGCTCTAAGTGACCACACTAAAACGCGTCGCTGTAAGTAAGGAATAAGCACTGTGTAATGCTTTCGCAGCTTCTTTTCAGTTGCAATCCTGCCGACTCTCCCGTCTAACTCTACCGGTACGTTCGACAATAGGATCAGTGCGCAACGCTGACCTATCACCCATCGCCGTCGTGGCCCCGGCCGGCAACGCGCGACGCCGACGTCCCTCCTCGCCGTGCGGCCGTCCTGCAGCAGCAGCAAGGCGGCGGAGCGGTGCGGGGGCAGAGTCATTTCGCCGTAATGTTGACGGAGCCGCTGTTTTACTAACGCGGCCATGCTTGAAGGCCGCGTTTCCGCGTCTCCTTTGGTCCGAGCCTGCCGCAAAATCGACCCTTCGCAGGTAGGAGAAGCGAGCCTTTGAAGCGCTTCCAAGGCAAAAAGGACGAGCTCTCGTTATGCGCTATAGGTCCGCGCTCTGCACGTGCTTGCAGCATGATCGCTCAAGCGCGCGCCTGGACGTCGCCTCTGGGGCATGCGAAAGCCTTCCAGCTCTTCGGTAGACGACGCAGATAGATGTGCCGATTGAGCCACTCTTGTTGCGCGGGCAAATGAGAGGTGTCGGATGAGGGCGCTTATGCAGCCAACAAGAAAAACGGCGCTTCCCATAGGCCTGTATTTATGCCCACGCTGACAGTCCAGCAAGGACGAGCAATGCGGGAGTCGGTAGCGAGAAGTGGCGCGGAACAGGTGAGGTGAGCGCGCGTCAGCAGGGACGTGACCGACACAGCCACCGCCAAGTCTTGTGGGCCTGCTCAAAAGGAATCAGTTACTACGTGACCCCAAGGTTCAAAGTGAGATCGACGTAACGTGCACGCCTTGCCACTCCTTCTTGCCCCTCTCTTTAATAAACTCAGCAAAAGATACGAGGCTCAACTGCCGCTGTGATCTTGCAGCAGCACTCATGCATGCGTTCGGGTTTCTTTTTTTTTCTTCACTTCGTACGCGCTTGTAAAACGGCCTCAGATATTGATTGATTCAAAATGGGGAAGCATAGAATTGTGATGCTTATTCCGGCTTTCAAACTTTTCCAGCCGTTCCAAAGATATGCCCGCTGCCGAGCAGAACCGGCATAAGATGTAGTTTCTGCTAAATAGCAAACTTCAGCAATAAAAAAATCCAAACTCCCAAGGCAAAGGTTAAGCACTTAGAGTTGTTTGCGCGACAAAGTGCACCACCGATTCAATGTCGCAACAATTCCTGCTAGGCTTAACACTGGGTATTGCTGTGGCAGATGATATATATATATATATATATATATATATATATATATATATATATATATATATATATATATATATATATATATATATATATATATATATATATATATATATATATATATATATATATATATATATATATATATATATATATATATATATATATATATATGATTTATTTACAGTGATGAGATGCAGGAACAGCCGAGCGAGCAGATCGGGAATCCGCCGGCATAGTCTCTACCTCAACGTCCTCTTTTAGCCATCCACAGTGCACTTGCCCAATGCACAGTGCATTTGCCCAATCCCTTTCCGATATGGGCGCTGGGGAACATCCCGCGTAGAAACTGTTCTGTATGTATGTATGTATGTATGTATGTATGTATGTATGTATGTATGTATGTATGTATGTATGTATGTATGTATGTATGTATGTATGTATGTATGTATGTATGTATGTATGTATGTATGTATGTATGTATGTATGTATGTATGTATGTATGTATGTATGTATGTATGTATATATATATATATACATACATACATGTGTGCCGGAATTAATTTAGAAACCTAGCTATGTCTTTATACAACGAATACTAGCACAGAGACTATACTTAAGAGAGATCTTGCGACTCCGTAATAAATATCCACATCGCGCCGTTTTTTCCACTCCGCCCACCTCAAGCTGGAAATTTGTGCGTGCAGTTGGAAATTTTCTTGTTTTGTCTGTGGCTGAGCGTGCGTCTTGCGCCTGTCTTACTGCTGAGTCCGTCCTTCAGCAAGAAATGATACAACTTACGCGCAGAGATTTTTGAGGAGCAATCAGGTCGCATTGTCCGCTAACGGCCGCCTTCAGTGGTGATACATACCTACTGGCCAACTCTTTTCGCGGCTTCAGATCTAGAACACGGGAACTCGGAGCATGCGAGAAAGAGTGGCTCCCGCAGGGCGAATCGCGAAAAGTATACGTTAGGCTGCACAGGGGTGGATCTACGCGCGCTCTGTGCAAGGTACGGCTGCCGGCGCAACCCGGGATTGGCGGGCCCAAAAGGAGCCACTTCTCCCCGAGAACAACGGGCTTCTGCCGTGGACTATGGGCCACCCTTTCAGGCGCGCCCGGCGAAATCACGGCTGCGTACGAGGACCACGCCTCCATTTTCCAAGCGCCCTTCGAGCTCATATTTTCTTCGACGAACACCCCCACTATGAAATCGCAACCCATGCAGTGCGTAAGCATGTCAGCACAAAAGTTAGCATCTTCGGTGGAAACCAGTGCAAAAAAAAAAAAAAAAAACAACGATTGGCGGCGCCGAACTCGCAGCTGAAGCACAAGGACGCAGGTTCGATCCCGTGGCAACGGCGGCCGTTTTTCGGATGGAAAAGAATACCGAGAAACACCCCTGTGTCGAGATTTCCGCGCCTCAGATGGTCTGAATTCATCTGCAGTCTTCGATTACGGCGCGCCTCTTAGCCCAGGCGAAGCTTCGGCGCGTAAAATTCTCAAAAGTTGAACGTTGTCTGACGATCCGCGAGTATAAGTGCCCAAGCTAGCAATATTTAATTCCATCGCCCCAACGTTCTCCAAAACAAGACACAGATCGTGGAAGTCGTTATTTGTCCTACAGTAACGCCGAATTCTGACTTGCACAAGTGGCAATACACTTTGCGATTGGCTATAAGCACCAGACAGCTCCCCCGCCGCGTTGATCGCATTGCCTGAAAAAGGGCCCCCCATCGAAAGGCAAGTATAAGCACACCGAGGTGGCGCCTGACCTGCTAAATGGGATGATTCTGCTCCGTTCGACGACAGCTCATGTTTACGAAGACGCGAAATGTCTCCCCGTCTTCCCGATTCAATTTCCTCCACGGGGCGAAGATGGTCTGTACGCTAGCATGCATTACGGCAGACGAGCGTTTGGCAACACACTTGTTCAATCATATACTTATCTTTACTTTCCAATTTAGTGAGAACGCGCGCGCTTAGCCCGAGTGCGTCGGGTGCACAGAGAAGGATATGAGCGTGCACGGAGAGCAAGGACGAAGCTGGAGTCTTGTTTTATAAAACTGCATTGGATACGCTGTGCGCACCATTTCGATAGAGCGCCAAATAGTAATACTGTTTTTACCACTTTTCAGCGGGCTTCCGCGATGGTAAGGATATTGTTACGGGGCATTAATTAAAATTCCCTGCATAAAGTATGAGCTGTGCTACGCAGGAGTCACCATCAAGAAGGGAGATGAAGGGGACGCTGACGGTGAAGCGCGTGGCGTTCGTTCCACGTGGTTTGGGCGGTGCTCTCGTCCGCCGGGTCTTTTGTAATAACTAGCCTGCAAATAAGTATTGTAAATACACCTTTGTAAATACCGCTCTATTTTGTATCAATATATTTTACCAACCTATAGGCTCTTGGCGTCGACAAATGCGCCAGGCTGGAACCGCGCACTAATCCCCAACGAATTACAGCGATTCACGTTCCGAATAACACCCCTTGTCTAAGACAGTCAAAAACTATATATGCGCCTTAAGCGCGTCTCTCGATTAGGAAAATCCCTACTACTGGGTTAGGGAAATCCCTATGATAGCCACAAAAAAAAGTAATCGTCAACGCCACGAAACATGCACGGTAAGGCCATAGAGTTTCATACTATGTAATATATTAGTATGGGTGAGACGCCATCTAGGAAACTAGGGAGACGGCTGTCAACCTTAAAAAGAAATGTGTCACTTAAAATTAGCGCTCTAAACAGCTGACCATCGTGAGCACAGATCACCGCGCCAGGTCGCAATTGCAGGTTCGCCTTGCATATCCCCCCGCCACGGCAGAATTGCGTCACCGAGTAATAAAAGAGCCGCACAACTGGGGAGGCGGTCCCGCTGCCCAAGTGTCGTTGCGTGTGGAGCCCGCTCCACCGCGATGTCCGCTCCAGGGCGACTCGTGTCTGTCTGTGGCGTCTTCGGCCCAAACGCGCGGCGTGAGAGCGAGAAGTGGCCCCCGCACGCGTAAAGAACGCTGCAGCGCGCGTACGCCCTTCGAGGCACAGTCGACCTCCGATGCGCGCACTGCGGGGCGCTCCCGTTCCGTTGCATGGGAAAGGCGCCCGGCGGCGTGCCGCCTCCCTTCGGCCGCGAATCCGAGGGCGGAAAAACAAGGGACGGAAACGGAGACTTCCGTAATTAGCGCCCGTTCCCTGGCCGGCATTCCCAGCGGTGAGAAAGGAGCCACTGGGTTACGCGGCACCTGTGCCACCCTGCCGTAAGGTGTTCGTCGCTGACGGCGGCAGCGTCGTCGTATGCGTCTCTTAACGGTCCTGCTCCATCCTGCCTGCTCAGGGGCCTCTCAGATGGATTTTCGGTGATTTTCTGCACTGCAGGCCACCCCGTCTTCTCTCTTGTCCTGCCTCTTCAGCACAGTTTTAGATTCGCCACGCAGCAGCACCCGCCGGCCCACCAGCGGGCTATATTCTGGGAGTGCTTAGTGCAGCCTCATCTCGAAAGTTCCTGTCCGCACGCGTGCGTTAAATTGAGAGCCGAGAATATCAAAATTAGAGCTCGTACCGATGCCACATTAGCTGTGCAGTGAGAACCAAATCCAGACGCAAGAGCGGCTTCGCAATGCGTAGGGTGCTGGGCGATCAACTCGTGGAAAGATGTGTCGGTAGTACAAATACGCTATCTCTCACTGCACACTGCAAGCTATCCCTTCTATCGGCTGTCTATCGTATACGTCGTACGTTGATTCATGAACGCTTTTCACGCGTCCGACGGCAAAAAAAGATCAGCCAAAATTTTATTTCACATTTAGAAACATATTTGGACTCGAAACTGTTTCAGATATACTCATAAGAATTGCTTCCGCAATTAATAACAAAGTTTTCCTTCGGACACGCTTGCGCGGACTCCGTGGGGCTTTTTCATTAAAAATGCGCGCGCAAGTGGGTCAGGGCAGAAAAAGTTGGGACCGCGCTCACCATGACCACACGCGGGTACGGTCCGGCGGCTGGCTTCGGCCTGGGCGCTGCGAGGGCGGAATGATTGGAGGATATGTCGTAGAAAAGGACCCGTGAAACGGGAGCGATTCGGGGCTTCCGGACCCCTCCCCTGTCATTATATTCTGTCATTATATTCCGGCTCCGGCACACAATGCAAAACGGAAGGCACACCGGGCAAGCTTATCTGCATCGGCGCGCGGTCATAATGGCTGCGCCGCCTCTAGGGCCACCCGGAGACCCCGTAGAGCGCACGCCCCGCTTTGTCGCTGCTGAGGCGTTTATGGGGCGACATCGGCCCCGGAATGAGCCGAGCTCTGGCCCACGTACGCTTGGGAGGCAACTAAACGGCTACGCACGCTGGGCATAAAAAAGGCAAGGAGGCCTGTGATATTCACAGGACTTGTGCTTGCCCTGCGCCACGCACCAAGGCTTCGTATACCTTCTTCCGAGTCTCTTCCGCCTTTCTCCCCGGCTACTCTAACAAAATAATATAGAATATCACGCAAAGGCCTCTGAGGGAAGCTTTGCCTCGTGTGTTTTTGCACACCCTACGATCTCCCCCTTTACATAGCGTACACAAGGTATCTGCGGCCGGGCAACTATGGTACGCTCCCGCTAGTGCTAGTACATCAACCATTATTAAGTACCAAGCTTGCTATATCCAGTAACGTTCGCACATTATAATGCGTAAAGGCCACACACAGTTGGTGGCTGTCCGTAAATGCCCCTTCGACCAGAAGCGGTGAATTCGTTTGAAGAAAACAACGCTGCGACCAGGTGCGCTCGGATGACGTTTTTGAACGCCTGATGGAGCACCGGTTGTGCGTCGCGTCGTTTCCTTCCTGCTCGCCGCTGCAGCCGATGCAGCCGCTTCTTTCCTCCGTCGCCAGGCGTTTCTTCTGAGGAGGAACGAGTGCAGACATGTCGAACATTCCTTCCACTTGGCTGCGTACGTTGTCACGAGCCTCGCGCTTTAGGCAACGCCGCTTCTTAGAAGGCAGAGTCCCTGTCCAAGTTGGGGCTCAGAATATTTCGGCGCATAAACACAGCAGATTGCCCTTTATGGTGCGTTTGGATAGTTTACACACCCTGCACGTAGCAAAAATTAGTCTACGTATGTAGTATGCTCAAGTTTCTTGAAGCGATTCAAGCGTGCGGGCAGGTGCATGTGCGATTATTGTTTGTTGGGGTAACACTAAAGGCAGCTTAGGCAAAGAGGTAGACTTTCGTTAAACGACTCTGGTAAAAAGGACCAATGCGCACAGCGAAGCGCTTCAGTGTATGTAGTCCACCTCTTTAAATGTTGTGGACTTCGTAAAAGACGCGCAGCACGACTCCGCGTCCAGTATCACCTTTAAGCGCAATCAGCAGATTAATTAGGGGGAACACGGGGAGGACACGAAATGGACACAAGACGCGACATTGCAGAAACGTGTAACGAGGGAAATAAAGGGGGAAATTATGACGCCAACCAGGAACGAAAGTACAAGCGCGTCGAGCGGCAGAAGCGAAGGTGAGACGGCTTGGCTGGGCGAGCAGAGACGCACGACGCACGAGCGGGGTCAGCACGAAGTCGTACCCATAGTGCGGAGGAGACAGTAGAGCGTTTCCAGCGGGCGTCCTCAGAGCAGAGGGACGGCGCATTGACGCCCATGTAGCCGGAGGTGACCGCCAAACGACCTGGGCACGACGACGACGCGCTCCACGCGCAGAAGCTTGCGGCGCCGACTACGATTCAGGCGCGTATACCGGATAGAAAATGCGGCCGATTCGCGGCACTTCGGGGCCTGAATCGGCTCCTTCGGTTCCGCTCACAAGGAGCCCCAGAACACGCGAAGCCACCGTCATGATCTCCGCATGCGGCCTTCCCCTTGAAGCCGGCCATGAAGACGTCAGTCGTCTCGGAGGCGCCGATGCAGCGGGGCCCCCGCAGTCATTGATGGTGTGCGCCAATGGGCGTGCCCGGCTCTCCAGGCTCCCTGGGGCGCGAAAGCGTTCGCATCGATCCCAGCGGAACCGAATGCTCGCGCTCTCTTGTCCTTTTCAACCATTTTTTTTTTTTTTGCTTCCCTGTGACCTTAGAATGCCGCAGTATTTATCGAAACCGAACATTGACCGTTTCTGGACTCAATAACTTTCTACTCTGGGCCCTCTAAATTATTTAAGAAAAAACAAAGAAACTGCCATTTTTCCATATATCGAGCAGCGGCTTCTCTTTTTTTTGTAGTTTCTTAAATCTGTTCTCAATTTTATCTCCATTGCAGCTGAAAAACCGCTATAAATTTACGTGAAGAAAATTATACATATAAAAACTATTAGAACTGAAAAGCCCTATCAATTTTAGTGAACAAAAACATAATGAAAAAATCATGCACCCCTCCGTCTAACGACGACGATGGCTGAATGCGAAGCTTTCTCGTGATGGATTCTTTGGTTGGTCGATCCCACACTGCGAGTATGTGGTCTTGAGGTACGCACCCCTTTTCTCGAATACCCACAGCAACTCTCGGGTGTGCACACCGTAGGCCTAACGTTTGGGTTTGGAGTGTACGGCGCGAATCAGTACCTTATGCTTGGCGCTCGCTTCGACCATGTCGAAATGGGGCAATCGGGTAGACGCCGGGTTCACAACGCGGGGGACCCAGGTTCGAATCCGGCCACGGGAAGCGTTTTTTTTTTCTTTCACTTCCCGTGAGCCATGATTAATTATCATCGTCGTCAGAGAAGGTTGGCTTTCCTGCAGGGCGCATTGGCGTGCAACGGCATCAGTGAGGACGCTAAAGCTCTTCTTCGAAATGTATCACGACGTGACCCCACAGTGAAAGAAGCCTCAGTGGCCACGGGGAGGCGGAGTTAGCCTCCCAAGCGATCAACGAGTGCGAGGAGCGACAGTCATGGCCCCGCGTGTCAAGTCGCGTGTCAAGTCCTAAAAATTTCACAACCGGTCCGTAGCTGCAGGGTTTTCTGCGAGACGAGGGCTATTAGTTTGACAGAAACCTCTAGTAATGGAAGACCACCCAGGATTTCGTGCAGCGTGCGTGCGCACAGAAAACAATTGCCTGTAAAGGATGCATCCCTGCAAGCATCTGCTTAATGAGGAAAAGCCAACCTGACGAAGGAGTGGGGCTGTATTTATGGGAGCCTTTCAGCGCAAAACTCTTTGGTTTCGTCGGTAAATATAACCCTGCGTCAATCCAAACTGTCCCGTTGGCTTGGCCAAGGAGCTGAATGTAAACGAGAATTAAATTCTTAAAGAATATTTGAGCGCGAAAGCACGCCTGAAGCACGTTTAAAGGAATATTCCGTCGGTAGATATAGCTTGAGTTCTCGCGCTCAGCCGTGATGTGAACTCCACTGACAGTGAGATATAAAACAAAATAGTACATAAAAACCCTCTTTAGGAAGCGAATAATTATGCCCTTGCCAAGCCCCAGGCAAAATACCCGCTTCTCAGGGTGCACCAAAGGCAAAAAAATACAAAGGTTGAACATGACCACTAACGCTGACAATAATGCATTGCGCCTCATACACTGCGCCTGCCAGCGTTGACCTATCTCGTCGTAAATGCCGGGTTTAAAGTTATCTCGTGGCGTGGCTTCCATAGAATGGACGCGCTCGCAGTCCATTAAATGAAGCCCCGTGGGATTCACGAGTGCTTCGCCAATGAAAAACTTCTGAGCTCACCTTTCCCGCGAAAAACAAGCGAAAAATGGCCGAAAAGCTCAGAAGGAATTCAAACACGGTAAGGTGATTGAACAATGTTCAAGGTGTCGAATAGTGGGAAAGTTAAAACGCATGTACAAAATTCCAAGCTTGAGTTCGTCATTAAGACATTTCACGCTTAAAAGGCTCAAGAAGCATTGTGGTTGGTGCCTATAAGCCGGGCAGAGTTCCGCGATGTGGGGCAGTCGCCGTGCTATTGCGTTCGTCCTCGGGTTTTCCGCTGGCGACGTGCTCGATCCGCGGGCAGCGTGCTTGTGGCTGCTGTGCACTCGCAAGGGCGGGGCCAGGAGGTGTCCGTGGCATGCGCAGCCGCTGCAGCGAACTTCCTGCTCCCGCCGCCGGTGATGCATGCGGCCTAGCGGGCCTCGGCCCTCCGGACTGCGGTATTGTTCGTCTGGCTGCAGGCGTCGGCTGCAGTGTGCTACGGGGCGAGAGGAATTAGTCTCCCGACTGTTCTCCTATCGACATTCGCCCGCAACGCGCTCGCCAGCGATTTCGTTCGCTCGAGGTCGTGGGAACCAGCCTTGGTTGACGCGAGCTCGCAAAGAACGCCGTGGCGCGCGAACAATATGGCGACTGCTGAGAGCGGCTCAAAGTCGCACTCGGCGATAGAACCGGCGAACGTGTTGGCCTTGGAAAGGCCAGTCATGCTCGCCATCAAATTCATGACCACTGATTAGCTCCGCTGCAGAAAACAATGGGAAGCGCAGACAGGCGCACGTTTAATCGCCAAGCCGCAGTGGGGCCGTAGCCTGAGGGGTAATTAAATCACGCGACTGAGTTGGCGCCCTGAACCTGTTATTGTAGTCCGCAGAGGACGACACAGTAACCTTAGCCCCCCCCCCTATATGGCTTTAGTAGCAATCGACTGACTCGAACAAGTTTAGTCGCGGCAAGCAGACTTTGTTTGTATTTGCTTGTCTGTTTACTCACTTGCTCGCATGTTTGTTTGGCACAAAGATCCGTGTGATCACGCGTAACCAAAAAACGATGCAGTTCGTGCAAGTAGCCAAGACCAGCAGCTCATTCCATGGCGTCGGCCATTGAACCATTCACTCCTAGATCGGATCGAAACAGGTGGTTTAGACCACTGAGCTACGACCCCGCCCTTCCAGGACTTGCCTCGAAGCTCTTATTTAAAGAGTAGTCGAGCTTGGAAGTGGCGCCACCTGACTGGAGAACCACACCGGAGGAAGAACGAAGCACAGGCGGCAATCGTGTACGGCCTGCAGCGGCTGGACTGTAGTTCTCCGAAGTTGGAGAACGTCGTTCGTTTTACGCTTCTCGAGGCTGGTGGCTTCTCGAGGTCATTTGAGCGTGGCATGTATATTCGCGCTGACTCTTGGACTAATGCGCGGTGGTAAAGGTTGTACCTAACTAGCCGCATTGCACAACAGCTGCCCGGAGCCAATCAAGACGCTCGCCCTATATATGCTGGCTCCGTAGTCGGCGGGACATTTTCAATTTGTAGTTTAGCATGCATCTCCCACTTCTTTCGCCACAGCTATTACAATACCCCCGGTATTTCGTCCGCATTTCGCTAACACAATTCAGCTCTCACGGTCTACTTCCCTACAAGGGCGCGAAGTATGCTTTTTGTGTTCTTTTACGGTCAGGTGTTCGTTGGAGGAGCGACCGAGCGACGGGTAGCTGCGTGACAATGTGTGTTTGCAGAAACGCTCGCGTCGTGGATCTTCGTAGGCTGCATACGGCACTAGTATCCACCGTTGCTCCACAGCATCAATCAACACCGAATTCCCTCGCACGGTGCGAGAAGCCGCGCTGTAGATATCGCGCACTGCCCCTTCTTCGTGGCGCACGTTGTAGCCGTGTTGCGTTTGACCCGCTTTTTGTCCGCGGCCGCCGGCTGGCATATATTGATCGTCACGCATGGCTATCCACTGAATCAGCTCGGCAGGAGAGAGACAATGCAACAGCACCAAGACAAATGTAACATCAGGGGCGACGGGACTTGACACAAAGGCTGAAGAAATTCTCTCGGCTCCGACGCAGGCCGGGAGGCCGAGATATATCTGCAGCGCGGCGTCGCTAGGAAGGCGCGGGCGCCGTGCCCCATTCCAGACCACGGCGGCTTTGTGCGTGGCCGGGGTAGCTCCGTGGGGCGCGCGAGCGCATCGCAAGCGCAGGCGCGACCTTCCGCCGACGCCGCGATGTTCCGCAGCAACGCCATAAAGGCCCATCTCGGAGTTGCAGACCGGACTCGCCATGCGGAACACTTCTCGTTCCTGTGAGCACGGGCGGCCTTTGTGCTGTTCCGGCGGAGTCGTGCGCGCCGCGACTGGAAACACAGCAACGCGGGCGCGCGCCAGCTAATGCCTCGAACGTGAATTACTTTTGGTGCTACACGCGGGGCGCACTTCGCGAAGACGGAAGCTGATGCGGAGGAGGCCGCTCGTGGGATCGCGGAAGGACGCACTCGCAGAAATCTGGCGCCAGCAGCATTATCTTGTGCTAAGGAGCGTAAAACAAGCGACGCCGCTGCAAAAGGGAAACACGCGCCTTGGGCGAGCTCGCATTCGCGGGGCTTGCATTCGCCAACAATCACGTGCAACCGAGGGGAAGAGAGAAGGGGAAAAAAACGCGGGGCAGAATTAATGTCCGTGGCGTGCAGCTTCCTGATTTCTGAAACAGGGAAGCCTTTCGATCGCAACCTTGTCGTTGATCTGCATGAATTTCAGCTGAAGTTTGCAGCAGGTTTTCTATTTTGTGTGGTGTTGCCGAATGCAGATCCCGAAAGTGTGGCAGCGTGAGCGTTCACCTGCCTTCAAGAAGAAAGTCAGCCCGACCCCAGCCCGTACATATTGTGTTTGTCACAAGCGAGCAAACGGGCCGCATGAGGTGTTGGGTGGTGCCACCAAAGGTGATCTCAACCTCGCGAGGTTGATGTCAACCATACCTGGGCCTAGAATTCCCTACAGCGGGTTTTTTTTTCTTTTTTTTTTTTTTGGCTAGTGTACCCCCTTCCCTGCAATATTGCACATGGTGCTGCGGGTAAACAAACAAACAATAAACAAAGGAGCCTCAGCCCCACCCTTGTAGTAAAGGGAGTAAGAGGTATGAGGCGGCTATCTTCTAAATGAATGAGGTAGAAGCTTTCGACTTCGTTCTCGCCGAACCAGTTTGAGGTCAAGTGAAGGGGAGGTTGGAGCTGAACTTACACCGAGGTTTAAAATGGTTCTCATGGGCACTTTTTTCTTCTATGCCCAGGTTGTATAAATTAATCGGGAGCACTATGGCACGCCTCATACCCCGGGTGTAGCTTCGGCGCGCAGCACCGGAAATTTGAAAAATTTGAGCTTTTTCCTAAGATTTATATTCCGCATGAAAAAATGAAGTAAAACTTTCAAACCAGCAACCCGTAAGCTTTTATCTCAACGTTAGCATTATTTAGCTACTGTTTTTAATTAGCTATTTCCTCCAAATTACCTGTTTCATGGTATGCCTCAGAAGAGTCAGAACATCCGGCTAAGCGATGCTTTGGAGTTTCTAGAACACTCCGCAAGACTTCTGGTAAACCATTTAGCATGTTCCTTTTAATTGTACCAGGCAAATGTTAGCCCTCGTGTTATCCGTTTCAGGCACATTAATCGTACTACACCTTCGAATAAGGCTACAGATAATTTTGACACAAAGGATTAGAACAGATTCATCCCTTTACGAGATTACCGAGTGAAGCTGAAGGTGAGGTGGAGTTGAGGTGAGGCTGTAGCATCCATCCGATATTTGCGCCTGGCAACCCAAGCGGTTCTCAACTTGACTTTTGAGGTTGGGGTGACGGGGAGGTCACGAAACTGATTTGAGTGTGAGGTGGCGTCAAAGATAGACGTTGGTACAGACCGGGAATGAACGTTACATCGGAGCAAACGCTGGCGGTTGAGCCATCATTTAAAGTTCATCAATATCATCATCACCAGCCTATCTACGCCCACTGCAGGGCAAAGGCCAATTAATCTCCAATTATCCCGGTCCTGTGCTAACTGCGACCAATTTATCCCCGCAAACTTCTCCATCTCATCTGCCCATCTAACTTTCTGCCGCCCCCTGCAACGCTTGCCTTCTCTAGGGATCCACTCTCTTACCCTCAATGACCAATGGTCATCTTGCCTTCGCATTACATGCCCTGCCCACGTCCATTTCTTCTTCTTAATTTCTACTAGTATATGTCCTTAACACGCGTTTGTTCCCTGACCCACTCCTCTCTATTCTTGTCCCTTAATGTTACGCCTATCATCTTCCGCTAAATTGCCCGCTGAGTCGTTCTCAATCGAAGTTGAACCCTCTCAGTGAGCCCCCATGTTTCTGCCCCGTAGGTGAGTGCCGGTAAGATGCAGCTGTCATACACTTTCTTCTTCAGGGACAGTGGTAGACTGCCATTCATTATCTGAGAATGCCTGCCGAATGCACTCCACCCCATTCTTACCCTGGTATTCTGAGTCCTTCCTCCCCTCAAGCCTCCAGTGGAGGAGACCCTTGAAAGCGATTTCCCCGTGCATAAGCATTGCGGAATCCTCCCCTCAGACGAGTGGAGGGAGCAAATGGACTGGAGGAGGGACTCGGAATACGGCCCTTAATCCTTCTAATTATCTCTGGGGGAGGGGGAATCTGGTGGACGCCGACAAAAACTAGATTTGCTATGTCGTACAGCTTTTCGCGCCGGCGGTTTTTATAGCGTGCGCGGGAGTTCGCACGAGCGAGAAAACACGGCCAGCTGCAGGTACAGTCGCGGCGACGTGATATGAGCCCTCCTCTGCATTGTTACCAACTCAAAGACGCCCCTTTTCTACCAATGCCAGCGGTGACGTAACGTTTTTTCACGCCAAGTGTTGTCCGAAACTTGGCCAATGAATTCGGAAGGCTGGATAGGTGGTGGTGGTGGTAAACTTTATTCACAAAGGTAGAAGAGGAGGGGGTGGAGTCAAGGGTGGAATCCTATTTCCAGGACTCCAGTGGCGAAAGCCCCTAGCTTGGCTCTTTCCAGCAGTTCTCGCTGACTGGAGAGGTCCGAGCTGGACGGAAGGCTGGATAACAACAGCTGTCCAACCACCCCAGCTGAATAATGCCTTCCGTTAGTGAAAATCGTACACTTGGTAACTGCTGCTTCAAACGTCGTCGCCATCGTCGTCGTCGTCGTCATCATCGTCATTGTCCTGCTAATGTCCACTGCAAGACGATGTGCTCCTATTCCGCAATATTAGATCTGATGCAGCCGCCAGCGCAGGCCACTTTATGAGCAGTACGACCCAGCTACCTTTCTCCCGAAAGGACAGCAACGCCCTTATCCTCGCAAATGGATGGACTGCACAAATGTCGGAGTGGCAGGACCCTCGCCGCAGGTATCTACCACTGCAGGCTATTGACCCGCACTGCAAATTCCGCTTTCCACGCGGCATCAACAAGCGGTTTGAAGGAGTGTTGCTCCGACTACGCCTGAATGTAGCATTTACTCGCAGTTTTTAGTTCAAGATAGGTTGGGACGATTCCCCTCTGTGCCGGACTTGCGCTGTGCGTGAGACTGTAGATCACTTGCTGTGCGTCTGCCCTCGATTCGCTGCTGCGCGGAAAACTGCAGCGACCTCCCTCTCTCGTGTACGCCATGGAGGCAGTCTGGAACTTCGTCATTTTCTTGGGCCCTGGGCCAATACTGCTGACAGTACCTTAGGTACAAAAGTTCTGCTCCAGTTCCTACAAGACACTGAACTAGACAAATTTCTTTAGATCGCAGACAGGGCAATTGTGTCGCGATATCTACTCTTTCGCACTGTGGCGTTCATCTATTTACTTTGCTTGTGTTGGTCTCACTGGCGTTCATCTATTTATTTTTCTTGGGTTGGTGTTGTTACTCTTTTTTTTTTCTAGTCGTTTACTTTTCATTTTGTTTCAGTGTTCACATTAACGATTCTTTTCACAATTGTATTTTTATGTCCGGACTCTGCTGTCAGCATTCTCTTGTTTTTACTTTCCTTTTTTTTTGCAACGCTTCTTGTTTGTCTTCTTCCTGCTGTAACCCTAATGTCTAATATTCACCACTCATCAACGTAGTCACCCACCATCTGGTGTAGCAAGCCTTGTCCCTAGTAGGGCTGACCTCACCGGTTCACATTAAAGAGCCTTCTCTCTTCTCTCTATTCCGCGCTGTCCAAACCCATTCTTCGCCACCAAATTTTCTTATACCATCGCTCCGTGGAGCTATCTGCCCTCCCCTACTTTTAGTCCCGTCTCTCAGTACACATTGTGCCCAAGGATGCGGGTTTGATTTCCGGCCGCGGCGGCTGCTTTGATGGAGGCGAAAAGCGAAAACGCCCGTGTGTTCGAGATTTCGGCGCACGTTAAAGATCCCCAGGTGGTCAACATTAACCTGTAGCCCTCCACTACGGCGCGCCTCATCGCCTGTGCAGTGTCGTAGCGTTAAACCTCATAATCAATCAATCAAATCAATCAATCGGTGCACATTTTGTCACCCCGTTGGTCTACCGGTTGTTTTCAGTCCTGCGCACTGCATGACCAGCGCAACTCCACTTATCCCTCTAAATCTGAGCTTACATGTCTTCCACCCGAGTTTTTAGGGGCGAAGCCCCTTAGAGGCTGCGGCTGTGGGCGTCTCATGTCGTCGTCGTAAGCGTCGTCTCATATAGTCACGGTACTAAAACACCGGGAAACTCGTTTACGCCTTGCGCTAGAACGTAACGCGTACTAAAAAAACACCGGGACACTCGTTTACGCCTCGCGCTGGAGCGCTTCGTAATGCTTACTAAAAAATACGGGGACACTCGTTTACGCCTCGCGCTAAAGAGCTTCGTGCTTGAAAGACAAAAGACTTTTACAGCAAAGCTGCGTAACCTCTACCCCGAAACGGTTTCATCTCCGTTAGAAAAAACGCCAAGGCTCCAATAATACACCTATGCACTACGTGCTTCGCCCCTCCCCAGGTTTAACGTTAGTGGAGATGGCCCGGGATTTTTTCTTGGGCCATCATCGTCATCACGTGCGCGCCGTTTGTGCGGAGTGGGCTTTCCTGCAGTGCGTTTTGTTTCGGATACCGCCATCAGGGATATAAAGAAAGCTTCGTTCTAATAACAGTTGACAAGCACTTTGTGTATGTATCATGCAAACTATTGACGAGCTCAGTGATTACCATTACACGTTTGAGAGTTGCAAACTGACGCGTCACAGCGGCCACACAAACACTGTCCAATACTACTGGAAGGGGACGGCAACTTTATTATAGCTTCTGCCAAGTGACGATTTATCTGTGACTTGAGACTCTTCTCAGCAAACCTTGACCTCAGCAAACCATTCTTGAAACCGTTTATTAAACGCGTCTGTCTGTGTCACGCACATCCACAGTCAGCCCTGAAAAGGTTCAGGGTCACGTGTCGAAACGCTGTCTCGGGAGTTTTTCACAGAAATGAAAATGCCTAAAGAACGGGAGCGGGTTACTAGTACGAATACAAAATTAAATCCCTCGGTCAAGTATTGCGAACTGCGTAGTCACATTGTCTTCTTAGGCTTTGAACATCACAGCACATAGTTCTTGTGTCCCCCCTCACTGCACGGGCAGCAACCACTTTGTTTACGTGCAGGCCAACTACAACGAAAATTTACCTGCCCGAAATTCTCTTTCATTGTGCGGTATACCGTATACACCACTGAAGTATCTTACGAACTCGCTTTAAACTCCACGTGTGCGCAGTATTTTTGCTCAAACCTTTTGAAAACATGCCGCACCATCTGACGCAGCACCTAGCAGAGTGCCACCACAACTGGTCGCCACTGCGGCGAACATCCAGATGTAACGTTAGAGTCAGGACTCCCGTGCTGCGGTCGTCTCTCCTCAGTAGCCCTTTTTTGTTCTCTAATTCACTGCGCTCGTCTGCTGTCTCTCAGCGTTATTCCCATCATTCTTGTTTTCGCGGCTCGTTACGCCAACCAAAGCTTTCTTTAGAGGCGCTTAGTATAGGCACTCTACCCGGTAAGTCATCACCGGGAGTGCGCGTTCGTTTCAAATATTTCTTCTTAGTAACATAGGTGTCCTACTGTTCCTTACTTCGAAGTGTTCACCCCCATAATAATTCTACGCCCAATTGCCTTGTCGTAGTTACATTTATAGACTTCTTCGACTACTTCCTTAACTACAGGCTGAAGACTTTTTTTACATGTCCATTTAAGACTACTTTAGGTTTTCCGTATTTATCCTTACCCCTGCGACTAAACGTTCTGAGAACAATTTTTGAAGCATTCTTTGCGAGTCTCCCCCAGATCCCCTTTCCATTTGCACGCACCCCTGAGTGCTCCCGGTAGCATTCCCAGCTACCCCCTGTAGAAGTGCTGTAAATAATTTCATTAGGATGGCGTCCCCTTGTACGCCTTTCCTGGTGAGGAACTTTCCACTCTTTTATGAAGGGTCATCGTGCCAGAACATTTGTTGTATACGTCCTCCAAGAACCATATCTCTTCTACTCCCTGGACTCTCAATGCCTCCATCACTGCGGTGCTGTCTACAGAACCAATCGCTGTTTAACAGCGGAACAGTTGCTACTGGCCGTAATGTATGCGGTGTCATCAAGAAACCTCGGGTCATACTTACTCCCTCCGTTTACCGCGCCCGTGAACACGCGTTTCACGAGGAGCGCCCGGCGTCGTCCAGGATTGCGCGTGGTGCTCGCAAAAAAAATACCAAGAAAACTGTTCACGTGTGTCCACACCTCAAGGGAAGGAGGTGGGGGGCACAAGACAGCTCGCGCTACAGACGCCCAGTTCGCGAAGCCGGTTGCCGCCGGTTCTAGCACGTGCTGACGCGTTCCACTTTGGGATAAATGTGAAAGCCTGCGGACAAAACGATCCGGGCGCGCCAGTAATGCATGAGGAAGACGACGATATAGATGGATATAACCATGACTACATATAATGCTACAACAGCGACAAGTGACGATGGAACATGTAAATAAACAATTCCAAACTTAATGCAATGCGTGGTGGTGTGTCCTTCAGTGCTTACATAGAAAGAAATCCTCCTGCTCCGCTATGGTTCAAGCTTTGTGCAACTTAGTGCGAGCTTCGCCAATTTTTTCGTAATTCATAAATGACATGTCAATGGGTTTGTTATACTCCGCAGGTTTCTTCATTGCCAGGTTGCTGACATGAACGTGATCCATGCGAACACACGTTAGGCATCTCAAAGCACATCGGGGAGACCCTGCCCGTGATGAAGTACACGGTCTCCCGTGACTTCAGGAAAAAGGGTGTGTGGACATAAGCGGTCATGCATAACTGTGTGGAGGCTTCAGATAACAGCCCAGACGTGCAGGAAATATAGTGGTGGTGAAATATAGTGGTGGTGAAATGTGGTCATCCCGGTGTGCACGTGTTCTTTTGCAAAGCGTGTTCTTTTGCACATTGGGAAGAATTATGTACATCTTAATATGTCTGCGCGGTACACGCGACTCTTGGCATCCTGTGCGCTCGCGTCACGCAACACCGAAATCGTACTCCAAGGCTCCACTGGGCAGAATATAAACCCAAAAAAGGTTGCGCTGGCCATAGACATTTTCGAAGAGGAGGCGTGCCGAGGAGAAATAGGATGTCGTAATAATTAAATTTCACAGTGTTCAACAGTACTAAGGCACCAACCGCTAAGAACAGCCGCTCGAGCATTGATTTAATCTTTAGGCTATAGGCCGCCATCTGCACCCAATGCCAGTGCTTAGGAGTCTCAAAGACGTCTTGGTGCGCATCCAATAAACGTCACGATAAACGTCACCAGCTGCACTGGTGTTGTGCCAACTATTAGCTTGCCAGCCTGAACAGCTGTCGCTCTCAGTCGCAGTCCGCTCCATACAGCAATATTGTTCCGGAACATTCGTAGAAATGCAGAAATGTAGAAAATGTAGAAATGCTTTAGTTTCAGCGACACCAGCACACGCTTTGGGCTCTAGTGTATGCAGCCGTGTGCCTGCGTGCAGAAGGTACATTAGTTAACAGGGTGTGGGTTTCAGACAGTGGCTTACTGATTGCAAAAGCGCTCGTCCAACAGGCCGTTCATCCCGCCACCGTGACAAGATTTGCTCCCGGTTCGGCAGTGTATGATCAAGATAAATGCCCAAAAAAACCCTTATTCTCGGCTTAAAAGCGTACATCAGCCATCCTCCTCTAGCCCTTGTGTCCGAGAAACGACGGGGTCGTCGCGCGCGAGACGCGGAGGGAACGAAAGCAGAACATGTCCCCACGCTCGAGGTGGCGCCGTGGCACAGCGTTCCGAGTGGGAGCAAAGTGGGCCCAGCACAGTGCCAACTGACGATGCGCTCATGTCAAGGTCGCCGTAAAGAGGCAGACGAGAGTCGGCCCTGCGTGATGCGCGCGGCGTTGCGCCGTGGGCTGGCGCTGCTGCACTGCGTGGGGATATCGGTGCCACCGGCGCGCCAGCAAACAGGGCTCGTCGCATGGCACGGGAGGCTGTCCGAAATTTCCCCGGGCTTGTCTGGCAAATCAGGGCGAGTGCAATGGTGGCTTCGTCCCCTAGATGGTTATGAAACATGTTCACGCATTTCTGTCCCTCTTGGGCGCAGAGAAAGATGGGAAGAATAGGCTGGAATTGCACCGGTAAACACTGCACGAGAAGCACGTTCTGAGAGCGGTAAGCACGGCACGTCTCGAGATTTCTGTGTGGCATGTGCCCCAAAGAAACCGGACAAGACTGCAAGCTGTTTTACATTGTAGCCCGGCAATCAATGCTGTCCGCTTCAGTAAGTGATTTGGGCAGTCCAGAATGGGGCAGTCTACGGGTGCCCACCTTCGTTCTCAGTGCGCCTTGCCTGGCTTTGCAGTGAACCGAACCAGAGAAGTACCGACGGTCGCCCCGCGTGCACGCCATTAGGGGTTTACCTGACCACTATGAAGACCCCCTGCGCAACGGCTCCTTCTCGAGCTATGCGCGCCCGATATCCCACGCAAATAAAGCAGCTTCACGCCTTGACGGAGCGGAGAAACCTGCACTCAGACGCGCTGTCGTCACGCCCCGAGGAGGAGGCACGGGTGGGTGCACTCAGTGCATCCGGCCATGTTGGAGCCCTCCCTTTCGCCAAACTCCAGGGATGATGCAACGCGAGGAGGCGCCCTGCGGCGGGCCGGGACCGAGCAGCTGTAGACACAGCTAGCTGCACGTGAGGAGACAGGACGATCGTGTGCGAGCTACGCAAGGGCTAGTACGTCGCTACACACAAGTCGTGCGTTCCTCCCCCAACAACCAATACCGACTGATCGAGTGTTATGGATTTCCATTTAAAGGCGGTACCCTGCTAGGGACAACTGATGCTGTGGGTTCGCACTTGACGAAGAACCGCCATGTCCCCCTTCGTTCTTAATGTGAATGCAGAAAACACCACGCATCACAGCAGCAAATACCTGTACAATTGGTATACAATTATCGTTTCATTAATCGGCTTCGGATTTTCGGGAAGTTTCCTTTGCATGCTGAAATTTCATACGCCTGTTTAGTTTTTAATTTGCGAAGTATATTTTGGCGAAATCCCGCATGTTTGTGTGCTTGTGCGTGCGTGTGTGCGTGTGTGCTTGTGCGTGCGTGCGCACGCGCAGTTTTATGGTGTCACTCGTGGCGCATTGGTTTCAACCTGGGAGAACACTGGCGAAAAACACTGCGAAAAACAGCTGCAAGTATCGCACCCATGTAAAACTCGTGAAAGTAAATCGCACCTTCTTATCCCGCTATTACGAATCTATAGACATGCAAGCCTTTATTAAGCTGATTACCTTATATGCGACTGTCATCGCAGTCCTTGTGAAGCCGGCCTATTTTCTCCTCCGGCCACGCTCCCGCACAGCTGGTGAGCAAGGGGGGCAAGAGGAAGGTGGGGGGGGGGGGGGTGCTGGTGTGCAAGCGTTCACAACCGAGCCATATAATCCCGCTTTATTTGAAATGGGACGAAATAAAAATTGACAGCGTATCTGCTGGCTTCACTGCAAATTTCGTCGCAAGACGAGTCATCTGCCGCCCCTGCCACCTAACTCCTTCCTTCTCTCTCCACTCCCCCTCACGCTCTTCCCCTCCCCTCTCACTCCTCTCACAATGAATTGGAAAAAGGAGGGGGGGGGGGGGGG
Source organism: Haemaphysalis longicornis (assembly GCF_048455015.1). NCBI lineage: Eukaryota > Metazoa > Arthropoda > Arachnida > Ixodida > Ixodidae > Haemaphysalis > Haemaphysalis longicornis. Next base: position 302,548,166 of record NW_027526203.1, on the reverse strand, counting down.
GGCTTGGGGGGCTTGTTCAATAGAATTCAATTTTCCCGCCTTCGTACTGCTCGCGCGCCATCTGTTGGGACAGCGCGAGTCTTTTTCTTTATCTTTTTTTTTTTCTTGCTCTGCCTGGAAAAGTACGAGCTCTAGCTTTGTTCTGTTTGTGTTTGCTTTTACCTCGCCTTTCTGCGACATTTATAAAGCCTTGTCTTTTTTTTTTTTTTTCCATATGCTATCGCAAAAGCCAACCCGACGTGTATTCTTTCGTTTTAGGTGTTCGAGTTAGGGCGCCCCCCGAAGACACTGAATAAGTTCGCCAACAGGTTCAATGAGTGCTCAAGACAAAGCCGACTAAATTGAACGTAATCGTACACGCGCATGGGCGCGTTCGGTGGAAAGCGGGCACAGCAGAAAAAAAAGTACAGTGCTCCCCATTAAGCATAAGCGAAATGGGATGAAGTAGCCGTGCCCGTGAAGTCAAATTCTCTTCCAAAGAAAAGGAGCACCGGGTTGGCCATGGGCGCACCACCGAACCAGATAGAATGGCAGAAAGGGAAAGCCGCGAGCACTAAGGGGTGTTAAACGCGCGCTTTACTATGGGGTTTCAAATTTGGCTGCCAGCTGTTAAATGTTCATCATTTGATTATATAGGCCTCAGCTTGGTACCTGAACAAGCACGGCCAGTTTCCGTGTCGGATTAGAAGAGGGGCGGAAGGTGGCCCTTAGAACGTATATCATTGATCGGCCATATATTCCCCGTCCCCAAAATGTTCAGATTGGATCCACCACTGGCCACTCCGCCAGCTGTTTTCGCATCCAACGCAGTAAACCTTCAGCAGCCTAATTCGAAGAGGTTTCAATAGGCTTTTTCCAAGAAATAGCATTTGATCTCTGCGGGTACGACTAGTGAAGCCTGAGCAAGGGCACATAGGGAACAAAATCGCGCGTGGGGCCATACCGTGAGCTTCGGCATCACAGCGTTGACAGCTGCCAATGCGAGAAAGCCACCTTGCAGATCATGACAGCAAGTGCGGGCGGTTGCAGGACTACTAAGGATTGGAGCCCTGTCCCCACCTAAGAGACAACAGGTTTTAGTTGCATCTATAAATTGCGGCTTGTGCTTTACTGTCATTATTCGGGATGTGCACCATGTGCCGGTAGCGAAAGCGCCTTGCGAAGGAAAAGGAAGTGGGGAATTCCTCGCACTTTACCCTCTGAGGCTTAGCTTGCGACTTTGACAGAAGATGTGCAAGTAAAAAGATTCAGCAGGGTAATTTGCCTGTCTTAAATTATTTCGAAGTTGAATTTAGTTACAAAGCTTTAAAAGAGACCTGCAGTTGCATTCTTCCAGCTAATATGCAATTTTCTGTTTTAATGGGAAGGCTTTTGTATACACTTCCAAAACCGCACCTACCCTGCGTCATCCCAATTCATTCTTTTCCCCCCTCTCTCATCAACCTCTTTCTTTCTTTCTTTCTTTCTTTCTTTCTTTCTTTCTTTCTCTCTCTCACGCACACACACACACACACACACACACACACACACACACACACACACACACACACAAAAAAAAAGTTTCAGCTTTTATGACGAAAGCGGCAGCTGAACTTGTTCCCTGTCAAGTGCGTAACCTGGTGGCATGAAAGGAAGCACGCCGTCGGAAGGCCGCCTGCGTATAGTTTTCCGCGGCTGTCGCAAATGACGCTGTGCTGCTTCGCCTGATGGCTTGATCCGAAACCTGACCCATCCCGACCTGCCCTGCCGTGCGAACGCAGCGCCAGACAGCCGACGGCGCGCGGGCTGCCGTGAGACGAGAGTAAACGGAGCGCGACCGGTGGGCTGTCTGCCGAGCGGTTGCTGCTGCTGCTATTTGGGCCGCCATCTTCGTGTGGTCACCGAGCGGCCGGCCAGCGCAGTTTCGCCGGACGCTCGGCAGAGGAGGAAAATGTGCCTGGGTGGCAGCCGCGCGCTTTCTGCAAAACACGGATTGCTCATATCGGGAGCCATTTTCTCCCGAGGTCATTCCACAACTACACACTTGTCAGTTGAATAAGAAAGAGCTTTTTCTGCTTTTTGTTTTGCTATTCCGTAAAATCAGATTAAATGGGCGAAAGAAGGCATTTGCATTTTCTCCATGCCAGAAACTCAGATCAAGCACCCGGGCATTATTTACTCATCCATCCTTGTCCCCTCTATATTCCTCCCAAGGTTTCTTCCCCCTCTATCCCCTCCCTTTACAGAGCAGCGCGTTTATGCGGCCGCAGAAAAGCCCGGAACTTCTTGAACTTAAAAAATTGCCGAAGATGTTTTTCCTGTGACTTCACTGCTTATATTCCTTTGCTTGCTGCAGCGTGCGACTCCTATCGCTTTTCTACGAGGACACGTTACAAGCTGAGAGAGAGCTTTAACACTACAAAATTACACCATATTCCCGCAGGGGAACCCTGAGCAGTATGCGAAGCAGCCATGGGGTCGACTGAAGTTCCCATTAGTTTTCAGTTCGTCGTTTCCGTTGACGTTCAGCTTTGCGTGCCTTCGTTGTATCAGTAGCTTCTTGACGTAGTTTGAATGAGTGAAGAACATAAGGCGCGTTCGTAGCTCCCGCCTCGGTTTGTAGCGCAGTGGGAAGAGCGCCACGTACCTCCCGTTGCGGCCAGAGAGCCGTGGGATCGAAACCGGGCGCCGCCTAACTATTTCTTTTTATAGCGGACTGCGCTGACGTCAGCCCAAACGCTGACGGGGCTGAAGAGACGCGCATGCGCAGTAGAGTGCGGACGGCGGACAACGACAACGAGGGAGGGAGGGACACAGCCCCGAGCATGAGATGCTTCGCATCTAAAAGAAGTTTCAATGTAACATTCCCCGTACCCATGAAATTTCTATACCGTTCTGAAGGAAAATTGCGGGGAGTTCCCCGTTGGCTTCACAAGAAGTGTTCGGACGTGTGATGGGATGAACAAAGAGTGGCCTTCCGGCCTCCGCTGCAGCCAGGCTCTGGTGGCTCTTGAAGGCCCCGTGGCGTCAGCTCCTGACGGGGCCTTCAGGAGCCGCCAGAGTGAGAGACAGCATTGTGGAGGCGACTGCGGCTCTCCAGCGCGTCCTTTTCCGACGCTGTGCGGGTCGCCGCGCTGTCAAGTAGCGGCAGTGAGCGGCGCTCCTTTTCCGCGGCCCCGTTACCAGGGGGGGGCCCGGTGGCGGGGCCGGAGTCTGCGGCCGGTCTGCGGCACAGCATCGGAGGCGGAAGTGGGCCATTAGCGACTTCGCCCCCGCACGCCGCCAAAGGGGGAGTCCACGAAGAGGGGGGGAATCCGGCCGATCTTCCGCGCGGAACCTTGATGCAGCTCGCGGCGGGCCGGTCAATGACAGCGCGTCCAGCGGCCCTCCGAGACACTATAAGAACAATAGGTCGTTCATTAGAACGCCCCCGAGAGCGGGGACCGGCTGCTGGCGCGAGAAAGTGTTGTGCCATGGCGTAACTCCGTCGGACAGCCCGAGCGTCCATTATCTCTTCGAAGGCTCTTTGGGGGGTAGCGGGTGGAACAGCTGCCGCCGCAGGCACTGGCCGCAACACCGAACGGCGCTCTGATGGAAAGCGTGCGCCGAGCTCCGGTGATGGACGCGACTCCGGCTACGAGGGTGCAGTGAACTGTTTCCTGAGAGCCGCCGTCGCCGCAGTGCGCTGTCACATCCGCAGGATGACAGCCCTTTCTTTGTCCCTGGCGAAGCACAACCAGGTAGCTCGGTTCCGTTGCTCTGGACGCTTGAACGGCTTTAGGCACGGGGGACGAGAAGAGACATCACGAATTGACCATTGCCACCGAATGAGATTTCTCGCACCTTTGCACCCTCGGCCGCCTCGCACTTTTGCCGGACGCGAAAGTTTGCCCTGATTCGGGCTGCGTTGTCACAAAGCCAGCAATTTGTTGAGTGCTCGTGAGCAATGGCACCGTCGCTTGCGTTTCTATTGCCGAAGCCAGCGGGGCTTCTGCGGTAGCAACGACCTCTCTAACAGACTGGTTCCAAACCCCATTTCACAGGGCCCACCTGGCACCAGGTGCGCCGCATTCACTGCAACCGTGGCCGTATGAAAGATAGCCTTTTTATGAACCTAAACCGGCAGGTGCTGGCGACCTGATTACCTATGACGCGGCGCTTTGTTCACGCCGACAAGACGACATTTACGACGCTGCAGGCAAATCACTCACTCTGTTATGCGAGCGTATACAGCCATGAAGCACTTTTGCGACTTAGTTCGTTTCATATGTGCCGCCTGTTCCACACGGCAACTGCGTTGCTTGTAACCGAACATTTCTGACATAGTATGTATGATATGGATTAGGATGATTTCAGAACGATCTCATCAGTGACTTTGACGTGCTGTGCATATCGTACACATTATCATTTTGCATTATGTAACATACAGAAACTATGAAATGGTCCTGCGTTCCTTCGATGAAGTATCGATCATTTGGATGCCTGCGCTGTTTCCATTGCATATCAAACTGTAGGCTGCTTGCAGTCATCGCAGAATGTGGTGTCTTCCTTCTCTTTCTCTCTTTTTTACAGCGGAGGTGGTATATGTTCCCTCCCCCTTTTTTTTTTTTTGCATGCGTAGACCGAAAAAAGCCGCTGCCCTCCTCCTCACTTCGCAGTATCTTCCCCCTACGTCCACCCGTTCGCCCACGGCGCTTCATATTTTGATACAGAATGGCGCATACTGCCCCTAAAATGTTTTCACAGCAGCACATTTCGTTTAAAAGTGAAGCCTACTTTAAAGGAGCAGAGAACCGATTTTTGTGTAGTGCATGTCCTCCAGCTCATACGAAAGCCAGTGTTTTACATAGGGTAACCGCAAGAGATTTCTAAATAAACGGGCGGAAATAATTTTAAATTTGCAATAAACTTCTGAAGTCCGAAAGGTGGCGACACGCAGTGTCTAAATGTGGCACTACCTTACGTGTCCAAACAATTCCGTCGATTTCAAAGAGTGATTCAACAACCGCCTGAGTGAATAGGAAATGGTGCACATTATTGCACATCCCCCGTGTCTCACATTATACCTCCTTTCATGCCTAAAACGCGCACACAAAGATGTATGCACAGCGCCGACATCTAGGAAGAACTGTTGCCGGTAGAAGTATCTCGGAGAAGTGGGCTCGTCTGCGTGCGACCCTAACTCGCAACGACGCGGTGCTTGCCTTTTCTTCTTGGGAACGCTTGTATTTGAAAGCTTAACATCTATACGCTTTGATGAGCAAGTCCCTCCGAAAACTAGAAAAGTTGCCTTGAACGGCTGTCATTAAGAGTCATGCATGGCTTAACTGTAGGTTTGTTTTTTGCAGAGCATTATTAACAGTTTGCAGTGTAAACATAAAGCAAGCATCGAATTTTCCGGGTGCTTTTTCCTGGTCACTCGTTTTGGCTACTGCCTCGTTCTGTTCGTTCGGTGAAACCTTGGTTCGTAAACAAGTGATTAGAGGCCAAAATGAGCGTTTTGTCAGCCACGAACCAACCGCATTCCAGAAACGAACGAAGATTGTGCATCGCGTCGGGCTCTGTTTTAAAACTTATTTGGTCTTACATGATTCAAAGCACCTGTATTCCCCACATTCAACCTTGGGAGGCATGACTGGACAACTCCACCGTATCTTAAATTACAGTTTCTCATGTACTACGCTGTCTCATGTACTACGCCTGTACTACGCTGTCGCTACAAAATACAGTCACTGCCCTTGCTAATATCGTCATGGCGGCAATTAGCTATGCACTCGCTGCATCTTTCAGCAGCTTTATGATTGCTACGATGTCGCTTGTATTGCATTGCACTTTTTTTGCTCATAACATTAGCTTGAAAAATGATGTCGTACCACACAGGCACGGAAATTTCTGGAATGGTGCCCAAAATGTAATCCGCAAGGTCTAAGTGGACGTTTTCGGCGCCGACTGCAGCGCTTCGTTTTTTGTTGTTGTTGTTGTTGTTGTTGTTTTCGCCACTTGAACAAATGGAGTCATTTACACGAGCCTATCCGAATGGATTTGCGGAAGCAAGGTATGGCGCTGTCATTTTTGTCTGGCGCCAAAGCGATTTGGATCAGCTGTTCTAAACTCACAACTGCGTCATAACGCTAAGAGTGACAACAGTGTCGTTACAGAAGCCGTGGCAAAATAAATAAACATGTTAAGGCAGTTCATGCACGCGTGCAATCCAGCGTATAAACCCTGGCCGAAAATTTTACAGTAAACAAATCTTTCCTACATGTTGCGACCGGGCACCCGCAGCCGCGGCGCGCGTCTTAGTAACGTTACTGGCGAGATTCTCGCGCGCGAGAGTTGCCTCAGTTTGGACGACGAGAAGCCAGAGGCAAACTTAAGTCTGTCAAAAATACACTGGCTGAGATGCAGTCACTCTACCAGTTACACGGGCGCCACCTTGCCACCGTCAAGCATGCACACGTAACAAGAGATTTTCAAGCTGATGTCGAGCAAGAACAAAACTCCATTAGCGTCCAAGCCATGAGCCGGCGCATGCACAGGATGTTCTTCCAGCCCCGGCGCGCCGATGTCTTCGCTGGCCACGGAGAAAAGCAGAGTATTCTTTCCTCCATGCTGCAATAAGTATAGCGTGAAGAAACGTGTCGAAGCTAGTCGCATGAGGCACCCTCACAACCCTTCCCCACATCTTCTGGGGATGTCCTATTCTGTGATGAGCAGTGTGAGGAGGCGCTGGAAAGCTCAGACTTAGAATTACAAACCTTCTGGCCTGGGTCATCAGAGCTGCCGATGACCCCTCCCGGCACAAGCCAGCAGCCACAACAGCCACCTAAAGCTCAATTCTTTTCTCCCTCACTTCAAGCTCGTCTAGCTTGTCTGCTTAGCTGGCTTCGCCGCAGTACAGAAAACGGCTCGGTTCGAAGCCGGGCAATGGTCGGTTGTTATCCGCACGAATGGAGCATTGGCGGCACGCAAAGGAAGAACATCACAGCTGGTTCAAAACACTGTGTAGTCGTTATGGCCCAGCTTACAAGCAGGCTTCAGTAATCAAATTCAAAATTGGGGAGTGCCGAAAGGACACCAGGGCTATCAGGTGCGGCGTAGTGGAGGGCTCCGGATTAAGTTTGACCACCTGGGGATCTGTAACGTGCGCCGAAATCTCAACATACGCGCGTTTTTGCTTTTCGCTTCCACCAGAAAAGCAGCCAGTGCGGCCGGGAACGAACCCGCGTCCTTCGGCTCAGCATGCTTCCGTAAACAGTTACGTTCATCCGCAAATGCAAACGCCGCCTGCTCGTATAGCCGCGTGGAAAATTGGTTGCCAGCGCTCATATCGCGATCGTTGTTCCTTAGTGACGATACTTTCACCTTCCGAGGAAACCGCTTAGGAAGTTTCTAATGATAAATTTCGAGTATGAAGCCCAGGGGGCTTGTAACAGACGCAGAATGACATATGAAAGTCAAGAAATCTTCCCCCTGAAATTCCGAACTGGCTCATGAAACCAAAATAAAGATGGCGCATTAGACCACCGGTGCTAGCTCGAACCCTCCCCTGTAGATCTACCCACACACGAAGACGAACCATCGCATTACGTACACGTCATCAACACGAGCGAACTCAGTACGAATCCATGAAGCGGAACCACTGTATGCGTAGTGACCCTCGCCTTCGACGCACCTTCAGCCCTCCGTCTTCTGTGGTATACAAGAGCAAAAACTTTCAAAAAGCAACAAAATACCGCGCACACGCGATCATGTCGTAACGTAAATATTTCGTGCATAGCTTAGGGCCACAGAAGCTTGCGAGTCCGGCCGGCCGGCACTCTTCCCCGCGATGGTCCGTCCAGCGGCCGGGAGAGGGGCGGCCATAAGAACCGGAGCACGAACTTGTCCGCGCGAATGTTCCCTCCACGAGCTCATAACGGGAAGTCGCGGCGCGGTCTAGTTTCCGTGTTTTTGAGCGACCAGGGTTGACGTCGCCCACGCTGCGGCGTTTCCAAGGTCAGCCCTGCTAATGGCAGCCACTACACGCCTACCTGGCGCAGTCGCGCTCGGGCCGCGCTGCGAGCCCAATGCACCGGAAGGGGTCAAGCTTCCGAAAGTGCGCTCCCGCCGCCACGCATGCTTTCACTGCAGCGCGTCCTTTCAAGAAGGGGGGAGAGCGACGCCGCCGAGGTGTCGTAACGATGCGACGGAACCGGCACGCAGAGGAGGGGAACCGTTACCTCGCTCGCGACGCGCGCCGCCACGGAAAAGAGATGCGCGCGCGATCTTTTTATCCGAGCGCGGAAAGGGCCTTAATTGCCCCAGAAGAAACGGGACGACGCTGCCGGCTGAGCGGGCCGATTGCCCAGGCTTCCTGCTCGTCGACTTTTTCTGCGCCCGTGGGGGAGCGGGTGCCCTCCTCCCGTCAAGCTCCGCCGCCTTCTCTTTGACCGCCTGGACCGAACCGAACGAATGTTTGCTTCTGTCACGTGAGGTGGTTATATCCGCCACTGCTTCTTGTCATGCCGCCTGCTTCCGAACACGCGCGCAAAAGGGGGTCACATCTTTCATTTCACGGTCGCCGAAGGAGACAAACCAACCAACGAGGCGCAAAGACGCCGACATACAAGGTAACGCGATGTTTGCTCGGAACGTTTGTGAGCCCCCCCGTCAGCAGCTGCGTTGTCAAAATAAACGCGAGGAACTTCCCACGGGCCGTGTTCGAATATTTCTGGATAGTGGTAAGCGCATCACACTGCCACAGCGAACGTGAGACAGGTCGTGGTAGCAGTGCAGCCTGTCCTCTTGACAAAGTGAGACGACTGGAACATCGGAATCATGAGTCCAGTAATGACGTCACGCAGTTGCGTCAATAACTGCGGGTTTGGACATAAGGGCCATGCTTAGATATGAAACATAATTCAGCCTTCCGAAAATTCGTTCTAATAGGGTACACACGGCTTGTATGCCATGTTAAATGGCGTGCACGTGCGCTAACAACGGCGTACCGCTTTTTGACTACTGTACGTGAGTGCATTGGCTAAATTTCGAGAACAAAAATGTATATGGCTAAAAGGTCATCTAAACAAACGTTATGCATTAGCAAAGAAATCATCCGCAGGAGGAGGAAAACTTTTATTGCGATCAGGTAAGAGCGCTGTGAGTGGAGTCCTCAGTCCAGGACCCCAGAAGAGCTTGCTGCCGCCTTCGCCCTCTCGACGATCCGAAGCTGACGATCAGAGTTACAGCTGGCCAGCTCTCGCTCCCACTGCTCTAAAGTTGGATTTGGAATGGTTTCCATGTTCTCATTCTGTTGGCAGGCCTAGACCATTTGAAATAAAGTCGAGGGCTCTCCACAGTGAGGCAGGTGGGGGTATACGTTGTGGGGTATATAGCGTGAAGTCTTCTTGGGTGAGGAAAAGCATTGGTCTTTTGCTGCCTAAGTGTGATTTCTTGTTCTTTTGTGAGGGATTTACAGAAGCGTGCGAACAATACGGTGAGTTGGGCGAGTCGGATAACAGTGAGCAACCATTAGCCAAATAGCCCCCTGTCGCTTATTACAAAAACGTATTAATAGATTGATTGTGAGGTATAACGCGCCGACGCAACGCAGGCGATGAGGCGCGCCGTAGTGGAGGGCTCCGGATTAATTTTGACCACCTGGGGAGCTTTATCGTGCGCCGAAATCTCGTACACACGGGCGTTTTTGCTTTTCGCCTCCATCAGAAAAGCGGCCGCCGCGTCCGGGAATCGAACCCGCGACCTCGTGCTCAGCAGCGCAACGCCTTAGCCACTGAGCCACCGCGGCGGGTCAGAAACGTATTAATAAGGTCAGCGAGGCAAGTTGGGTAACATTGAACAAGATAGCGCAAAGGCACGCAGACGAACGAGGGAAATGACGCACGAGGCACTTCGTTTCTCATTTAAGTATTCGCAGTGTCTAGAGTGCCGTCCGACGGCACTCTAGCTGATCGCGGCAGGCATGGCTATAGTGCCGTCCGACGCCATTCGAATAATAAAGACCAGGCTAGCACCGCCCTGAGCGTCTGTCGTTGTAGTGTACCCAAAAACAGTGGTTCGAGGCCGGCTTTTGCCTAGGTTTTTTTTTTTTTTCATCTCTAAATTGAGCTATGATTTTTATGGCTTAGGTTACTTTTGGTGTTTTAAATTATTTCTTTGTGTGCGTTAGATCATGTTATGTTATGTGTAGGTTAGGTTGCCTTTTTTTTACGTTATCTAGAGCGATATAGTGCCAGACGCGGCAATTTTGTACAAAACGCCGGTGGACGTCGATATAGTGGAGTGCTTATAATACCGTCGGACGGCACTCTAGACACGGCCTTAAGTATTTATCTTCGCACCTATCACTGTGTTCTTCAATGAGAAACATCTGAATTGAACAGTTGAGGAAGCAGTCAGCATTGACGATAGCGATTTTTTTTCTAATTTGGGGCAAAAAAATAAATATATAAACATTACAACCAATAGCTTCATCAAAACAGCGTGTGTGGCATTCGTCTTTGTCGCGCGACGACCGACGTTTTCGCCCCAGGTACGCACTGCTACCGGACAACGTTCCTGATTATAATGAGGTGCAGGATTGGCACATGTGGCACCATCACGGCTTCTTAGCCCCCCTTAGCGATTAAATTCTGTCAAAGCCCGCATGCTCGTGAGGATTTCACTCTAAACGATCCCTCTAAGCTTATTCGGAGCCCTCACTAGGTGCGTTCAAAACCAACAAGTGTTTTCTTTTTCTTACCACAAGGGGGACTATCTTTTGTGTTTGTGGAGCTTATTTCAAACTGGTCGCTCAAGCAATGCGTGCATATTCCAGTCATATAACGGAAAAACCAGAGATCAAAGAGATGCCGATTTATGTTCTTGGATGCTGTCGGAACGGAAATATGTGCTCTGGCGCATAGCATACCGAGAAAACAGCGGGTGGTAGCAGTCGGCCAGCCATTTCCAGATGTCCGAGGTTTCGAAAAGGCGGGAAAAGGGAGCGTAAAACGAAAGACGAGGAAGCAAACGCGACTCTGTTGCGGCACGTCGCAGCGTGCGTGCATCGTTGCGCGCCAGTTTTGCTCGGTCTCCCCGCGAGATGTTTACATAGGCGTAATGACCGGGTCCTCGTTTCCCAGCCGGCCTGGGCGATCTCTCTTCGACGAGCGGCTATCCGGCCTGCGCGTGGGGGCCGCGCGTCCTCCCGCGCCTTTGTGGGGGCGCCTCATCTCCGTTGTTCTGGAGAATCCCCACAACAATGGGGGGGCCTTTCGAAACCCGAGAGACAACAAACCTGTCCCAGAGCACACATGGCCACCGCGGGCTGTTTATTTCTGCGAAAGAGCGCGCCGTTTGATTGCGAGGACGGCCCGAGGTTCCGCCGGATGACGCGGCGGCGGTGTCAACACTGCCCAAGAAGTGTGCCGCGCCAGCGCAACCTGAACATCGCTTGCGTAACGGCCACGCAAACACACTTCGTCTGCTGCTCGACCTCCCCTCGCAGGCACGCTCGGCGGTTTTGTGCACGGATGTGTGCAACGAGCACGCACTGGTTTGTCGCCAGGTTGCAAGACCTTAGGGCAGTGTGTACGCGGACACAAGCGAAGTTTCCACTTCCCTCACTACCGCGCAAACGTCTCTTTTTCCTCCTTTTTTTTCTTTCTTGCTTTGACGACCTCTGACTCGTCGAGATTCTGCCGGCCTCCCTCGTTGAGCGCAGGACGGGTGCATCTGCGCCCTCTGAAATGTAACGCGAGTAACGCGTAGTGAGACAGGTCAAACGCGAGACACCCGGCACATTACTGACCAGCCACTCGTATACGGCCGTTTTCAGTTGTTTTGCCGTTTTCTCCTCGCGTGACAAGAGGATGTGTTGGGCACCCATATCTCTATGCGGCACCCGCGAGATTGCTGTCAGCGGGCGTGTGAAGCGGAGACTGAAGGAGCCAGTAAGCGTTATCCTTTCAAGTGGATGCAACGGTGGAAAGAGGTTCGCCTAGCTTGTATAGACGCAGCACCGATGTTATAGCGTTAGACGATTAGCTCATGCGAAAATAGTAAACAAAGGCTCCCATTCCGAGACGCCAAGCAAATAACTTTGCAGTATGATAGCATTTCCAGCTCACTAAAACATTTGTCTAAGAACAGGCTTTTTTGTTAATCTTTTAATGGGGGATTTTGCAAAATCAATGTTGCATTGTTTGCTTGGTTGTTTTTTATTTTATTTTATCACGGTAAGAAAATGCTGGCTAACCTTCGTCGCTACAAAACTTCCACATCTCGCCTGACGATGCTACGCCTATAGAGCTTACGGGCAACTAAACTACACGTGCGGTTTCTCGGCGGACTGTATTTTCCCAGCCGGGGCTACGCACAAGATATTTCAGCTCCAGGCCTATTCTCAACTTTTTAGAAGCTCCGTCCGTGTAGGATGTAATGTCGTTTTTATTTTTTGTTCGTTTTTTCTTGTAGTTTTGTAGTTTTTTTTTTTTTTTTTTTTTGAGTGTAGGATCAGGAGGGGAAACTAGAGTTTCAAGTGGCCGCTGCTAACTATGCGGCAATCACAAGCGCGGTGTGAAGGCTCAATTCCGGTTCCGGTGTGAGGCAGTTAAGGTTAACCAACAAGGTCACATTTAACCGGACGTATTGACTACACCAGCGTTTCGAGCTAAATATGGACGCGTGCGGCGGGGGAGCTGAAGCCTGAAAGCGATCGCTCCCTCAGGATAAGTATCGCCGCAACGGAACGATCGTCTGAGCGAGACAGCATAACATGGTTTAAAAACGTGAGGTCCCGAATGACCGTTGAGTGAGGCACGCGCGAGCGGTCGACGAGAACCCAAGGAGGGCGACCCGCAACATTTACATCCAGACGCGTGCAGAGGTTTGCTCCGCATTTTTCTTCGTGCCGAGCCCGGACCGCTGAGTGCATTTCTGCCGAGTAAGAAAACTGAGACGGCGCGTCGTAGCTTGAACTTCCTCCATCGAGGGTCGTTGCGGCGTTCTTTCTTGCATTTGCATATGCAGCAACGCCATTTCCTCCCCGCGCTGCGCCCATCAAATTTCGGCCCCTCTCAGTGTGCGGCCTCCGTTCTTGTTTTGTGACGGGCCGCGGCCTCTCGGGGGCGTGAACTCTGGTCGCCCCCGGGGCGAGCTCTGGGAGAGCAAGGTCGGCCTGGGGTCGCGCTCCGAGGTCAAGCCGCGCACGCAGGGTCCTTGCTCGGACGCTTCTTGGTCACCCGTTAACACAGTTTTCCAGCGCGGCAGGCCCGGTTCTGCCGGCAAGAAGGCCCCGGCGCGTAGTGACCCGCGATGCGGGCGGGTCAACGACGGTTGACCTTGCGGCGGCCACGATGCGCGCGCTTTGACGCCCGGACAAGGGGAGCGCCGTGTTCGGCGTCTTCATGACCGCCAAAACGGGGCCACATCTTCCCAATTGCGGGCTCCCCTGGTCACGCGCCGGCCGTTCAATACCGCGTCTTCCCCGCGCCGCGCTCGTCTGCGTGTCGCCGCTGTGGCCGAACCGCGCGCGCACGGTGGCTCCCCTTCCGAACCAGCCTGGTCCCTTTTTCCCTTCCTCTTCCGGAGTCGTTAGCTAGCGCGATAATTGTGGTAACCTTCGCGTAACAAGCCGCGCTACTCCGGCCATCCTCACCCAAATGCCCGTGCTTTAACGATTAAATTGCGCTGCGTCCCGGCAGCTTCAACCTGCCTTTGTCTATGCGGGGCAGCACATGCATCCTAACGCTTGCTCGATTCGCCTTCTGGCTACGTTACTCGTCCTGTCTTAGAGAGGCATCCAAGGCAGGTGAAAAGGGCGTTAAGATCTACACATTTTTCTTTGTTGCAACATAAAGATTTGTCCTTTTATTGCTGATCCACGCCTTTTCAGCGACGAAAGCTGGTTTCCGTGTTTGGGAACTAATGAATGAGGTCGCGTTCAACCAATGCGACGCCAAGTCATGGAATCCAAGGAGAGCAAAGGTGAATCACTTTTTCCCCTCTGGAGCCATGAAAACTATAACCTAGATTCGTAAAAAGCGCTTTTCGAGTAAGTCGGACGTATACCGAAATGAAAACGCGTGCCAGCAGCAATATACCTCCCCCTCTCTTTTTTTCGGTTCTCGTTCATAGCCTAGCTACCTTTTCCTAATCCCGCGATGCTCCAAAAAATCAAGGGCATCTCCACCGCTCGTGGTCGGTTTTGAGGCCTGTCTACTCCTCTTGTCGGTGTCTCAAGGCACACTTCATTAATTAATGTACAGCGCATCGCTAGCAAAAAAAAAAAAAAAAAGAAACCTGCGCATAATTGCAAAAACCTAAGTTTCCATTATTCAAGCACACCGACAGCTGCGGCCCCACCCTTGGCAACCTATTCGAGCGCTCCCGATACTTTCGGGAGACCCACTGCGTTGCGCACTGCGTCGCCTTGTGCCGGTACGTCGTCCTTGCAGTGTCCTGTCGAATATTCTAGCAGAAAGACGTTCAAGCGTGAAGTCTTTCAAGCCTATGTTGACCGTTGCGAATTCTTTTGGAACCGTTACAAGACCCTCCCAACGCTGGTACGCCGACATGAGGGCACGCGGTTAGGCGGCCCCAAGCTCACAGTGCGTGCCATACACCTCTTCCATCTTGCTCCAAGGTATTTTTGATTTTCACCCACCGCCTCCCCCCCCCCCCCCCCTCTTCCCCCGATTTCTTTAGTAGGGTTTCACTTCTACCCTCGTCTCTCGCTAGCTATTCTATTACCTTGTTGGTCCGCCTGTTGCCAGTCCTTTGTTTAAGTGTCTGACCCGAGTGATAGGAAACATGGGAATTACGCAAGCGTGGATAATATTGTTCCCCTCGTGCTAGTTCTAAGTACATACGGGTGGAATAGGGGGTATGACAATTATTTCCTAACCATTCGCTAAGTGCTCACCACAGTACTGCGTGCCATATTTTCGCAAATTTCCACAAAGCCATTGTTCCTTTGCCAATGCTATCGACAACATGAGCATCGTTACAGTGGCGGGACAGCACGCATGCCGGACTGCTGAGCAATGTGCTGCACTCCAGGTTCTATTCTAGCCACTGTACCGTTAGTGCGCAGCCATCATCTCAAAGCCCCTAGTGTGAAGAACTCAAACCACTGGGAAACGGGGCTTAAATAACGACGCAAGTCCGCGAAAGAAAGATGACGACATGGGCTCTGCTGATTTGGGCGTCAGCGCTCGTGCAGTGGACGGACACATCGGTGTGTCTTCTTGGCGTTCTTTCTTTATGGGTCGCACTACCGTTCATTGAAGCACTAAAAGCTGTTCACCGGTGCCGCTCAAGCTAAGGAGATCGCTCGGGCCTTTCAGCTCATGAACCGCGAAATTTTTTTGGGCATCACATTCGTCAGGCATCTTTCTGTATGCGAATCGTTTTGGCAGATCAACACATCCATCTACCTGTTGCTCCTCAACAGCTGTCTTTCATAATCAACAGTTCTTGGCCATGGTATCTGGTCCGAACCCTACTCTAAAGCCTTCCTCGGTAAAAAATTTTCGGAGCCAGGACGAAGAAGACGCTCGAGTGCAGCGATCCTCTGGCATGAGGTGGTAAACAATGCGCGAATGGAAATGGTGCGCGTCCCAGGAATACTGACAAGACAACTCCCGACGGAGGCGTCATCAAGAGTAGTCGTGTCAGCACGGCCGGGGAAATGGCGCCAACAGATTCGTCGAGCACAAGTAGACGGGATGGGACTCACCGGCGCTCATGTCGTCGATGGCCTGCCGATTCCCCGGTGGTGGCGGCGCAGTTGTGCGGCTTTGGTAACGCGCGCGATCCTTTCACCACGGCTCGGAGCACTCACTGGCAGCCCACTGCGGCTTCCTGGTCTTGACGAAGGAGCGACAGCGCGCAGGTCACGCGGCCGGCGTTCGGAAGCCGTCGGCGGACAGCTGTCACACGGCGGAGCGAACGAGCAGGCCAAGACGGCGCGAGCACGCGGAGCTCACTGGCAGTTCTCGGCGCAAATCATCGAGCAGGTGCCGCCGAGGGGCACGGCGAGGGGGACGCGTGAGGGAACCGAAACTAGCTCGGCAACAACCCTCTCGCTTCCTCCGCCACGCGCGCTCTCGGGGCGCGCATGCAGCGGCGGCCGCGTCGAGAAGGAACAGTCAGCCGCAACACCGCTGGGAGATGTCGCATGTAAATTCGGGCTCGGGGATTCCGCGCGCACCTGACCGCAACGGCGGCCACCATTTCGCACCGATCTTTTTTTCTTCCGCACCACGTGGCGAGCAGCACGCGGAGCACTTCTCCGGCCTAGCCTTGCCCGATGCTCGTTGCGAGGGTGCGATTGAATAACGACCTCTCCGCCCGGTTACGCGCAGGCTGCTACTTCGCTTATTTTGTCGTCGTAAGTGGCGTGCGGCTCGTCGGGCAACTAGCGGTTCAACAATTGACACTCAACAACTTTCCTGCAGTGTGTCCAGCCGTCAGAGAGCGATAAACCGATAATAGTTGGACGGGGGCTTCGCTGCCTTTCGATGACGGGAAATTTTCTTTCAGGCGAACCTTATAAGGCTAGGAATCCGTGTATTTTTCATGACTGCGAACCAACTCCGGAGGCTCCACAGGTCTTTGAAGCGCGAGGCGTTGGAAAACAGACATCCCGGTGTGTGCGGTCACCACCAGAGCCGCACGCCGTTCAAGCCATGATTTTTACCTCAAGCCTATACGTCTCATCATTTGGATACGCATCTTGAGTAGATTGGTTATTAAAAGGAGCATTTTTTTAAAGCGAGCCTTTCTGTGTCTCACTGATGGCGACATTACGCCAGATCTCGAAGCAGGAAAGCCAACTTTACACAACGGGAGGGCACTTGGTGGTGGTGGTGGTGGTGGTGAAATGCGAAGCTTTCTCCGATACAAATGCAAAGTCTACAATGCAATCAACCACAGTCAAGATCAACGACAACGCTGAGCTAACCGATTCAGCGCATTCAGATGACCCAATCACAAACTAATAGATAGTAAACAAACTAATAGTTAATAAATCATAACATCACATTTGCTTAGCTCAGCGTTGTGGCCTTTGGATTCGGCCTTTGGATGATTGTATTGGGTACTTTGCATTTGTATCGGAAAAAGCTTCGAAACCTAATTTCTTCCTGAAAGGGGCTTTAGATTTTGTTTCAATACCAGAACATGACAGAAGTTTAATTAACTTAAACGCTTCATGGTTTGATTATGCATTTTGAGGGATTAGTTGTCAACATGCACCATTTTTAAGATCCCTGGTCAAAAAAATGTGTGCGGCCATGTAACTGTGCGGCCATGTATTAAGGATGACCGCCGTCAACGCTCAAGACAAACAAGATTTGCGCATACATTTCACCTAAATTCTCTGTCATCTCTATGTCGTGTTCTTTAAATCGTCGCTTGTCATCCTTCTTCACAGAGCGGAATGGCTCGCGATTCTTACCCGCCGCGGAGGCTCAGTGGCTGAGACGTTGTGCTGCTGAGCACGAGGACGCGGGTTCGATTCCAGGCCGCGGCGGCCGCTTTTCTGATGGAGGCGAAAAGCAGAAACGCCCGTGTGTACGAGATTTCGACGCACGTTAAAGATCCTCAGCTAGGTTGTGAAAATTAATCCGGAGCCCTCCACTACGGCGGGCCTCATCACCTGCGTTGCGTCGACGCGTTAAACCCTACAATCCTGATTCTTAATCTTTAATTTCGCATTTGTCTCTAATCAAACCGAGTTCATTGTGAGGGTGTGCGTGCGCGTGTGTTCTCTCTCCCTTTTGCGGTCGTTTTATTTATGTTGAACAGACGTATAGTTTCGAATTAGGTTTAGGGTGGGGTTGAGGTGAGGTCGGGGGTTCAACCGCTGTTGAGTTTAGCTGGCCTAAGCTGGTGACTTTGACATTAACGGGGACGTTAGAAATGACGGGATGCCCAGAAAGCTGATTCGATTTTTTTTTTTTATGAGGTAAAAGCTAGGGATGCCATTTGCCAATCAAGTTCTGGCTCCGAGTGAGTGAGTGAGTGAGTGAGTGAGTGAGTGAGTGAGTGAGTGAGTGAGTGAGTGAGTGAGTGAGTGAGTGAGTGAGTGAGTGAGTGAGTGAGTGAGTGAGTGAGTGAGTGAGTGAGCAGTAAAACGTAGCCCAAAAGTTGTAGACCACATGAAGCCGACGTCAAACTCAAATAGATCCATCTTAAAAGGAATCTCGTGTCCTCGTGTTGCCTCATGCTGCTCGATGAAGGTCACACGTTTGACATAAAATTCACTTCAAGAGTCTGCTGTTGCCCCACTTCGAGGCCACAGAAGCAATGTCCAAATACTCCCCAAGACAACGGTGCCTCTCACCCCCCCCCTCCCCTTTTCTTTTGCATTGTGACAGTTTTTAGTACCTTTGTTTAGATTCTTGTTATATAACAAATTCTTCAGTATAAGATCGGGCGAGTATTGTTATATAGCTTGCGGGATTCCGCCTGGGATGGAAAAGTAGAAGAATATCGCTATCGGAAACTTGGTACTTCGAAATGTCGATAAGGAGTCAAGTAGTTGTGAACACAATTTAAGTTCTCCAGGAAAGGAGCAATCTCCTATCATAAATACGATAATAAAGGAGGTAGATAATGCACGTACAAAAATGGGGATCCTCGATCAGCATTCTAAGCATAAACTTAATGTGTAGTGGCTCAAGGTCAGCCTGGAGAGCTTTATATGAACGTAGAAACATTCGAATGTATGCATGAGCTTGGCTTATACTTTCTCTTTTCCATCAGAAATTGACCCTTGCCAGGTAATTGCATTTTTTGAATGAACCACAGTACATGGGCGCACAGCAATTGTTTCTCTTGGGCGTATACTCTTCCTTGTTCTCGAGAGAAAAAGCTTCATGCGAGAGTAGTATCTTTTCCTTGTTTCTGATTTTTTTTGCTGCCTCTTAGTTTCAATCACTGCCCTTGCAGTATGAGTGTAGATAACACGAATTTCGGATTTCTCGGTGTATTTTCGTTTGTTGCTTTAAAGCCAGTTCTTACTCCCCAGTACTGAGAACGAAAAAAGACACAGGACAGCATTCTTTATCTGGCACCACCAAGATATTCGACTTTCACCTATATTTAACTTTCACTAAATATTCACCTATATTCAACTTTCATTCAAACCAAATTTTCTCTCGCCCTTTATACACGCTACGTTATCTCACTGAACGCATCCCGCGCTTCGGCCGCGCTGAATAGATCCGAAGAGCTATAGCTCGGCATTCCGTGGTGGCCGTACGTATACGGCCCGCAATCTCCATTCGAACTGCGGCACGACGCCCATTGCCGAGGGCGTGCTATCTGTCGGCACATCATCATCGGCGCTCCAAGGTGCCCACGTGCACTGGGCCTTCCCGCAGTTCCATCACGCATTCGCGCCTCCCAATCACGTGTCCCCATCTTCACCACGCATTTAGGAGTCGCGTTTTCTTCTTTCCTCCCTTTGTTTGTACTGAGGCAGATGCGGTCGTCAGGCGACTGCCCCTGACGTGACCGAAGCATCACGATTGGCAGCGATCGAAGCAGCTGCGGTGCGCACTCCGTGCTGCCGCCACAATTGATCACCGCGAGCTGATGGCTCTCTTTCTCCGCCGCCTATGGTACTGCCCATTCTACCTGAAGTTCACTCCCTTTTGTTTTTATCCTTTTTCTCCGGAGGCGATTGAGTGCAATGTAAAAATGCTGCTGCAGTCGCCATTCAATGCAGTCTATCACAACGGTGAAGCTCAAACTCGCGTTATCAGCTAAAATGGCAGCTGATAACGCACACACGAATTAACAACTATTAATTCATCTGTACCAACGTTTTCCTTTGTTCCTTAATCATATAGCTGGCTATTATCTATATTAATGTTGCTTTGCTGGTCATAATCATTATGCGACATGCTATTGCAATACCTAATAGCCCAGTCAGGGAAGGGCCAAACCATCCCTTGGAAGTGATTCCGCCAATGCCAACGTATACAAGTTAAAAAGAAAACCTCATTCGCCCCCGCACCAAAAAAAACTCAGTCGCTTGACGCCGATATGGTGATAGTCCACCTCTTACATATTCCTATATGGCCTATTTATTAAGCCGCTATTGGATATGCATAGTGATTTTCAGCGGTACGCTCGCCAGATATTGAATAGGTGAAGGGAGAACTATTCGAGACTCTGTGCTGCGACGCTGCAAAAGTGCACCTATTCTGGGAGGGCGACACATGTACGAAAATCCCTCCGCATACGCTGCCTAGCTAAACCCTCCATCTCCTCCGATCGTGAGTGTACTCCGCTAGCGAAAGATGTATGTGCGGAAAATACAGCAATTTTCTCTTTATCGGCTCAGAAAAGATTCAAGGGTGCGAAAGCAATGTGTTGCATTCAGTATTATTGATAAAAACTCGCACATTGGGTAGAAGGAGAGAGTGAGGAGGGATAACAGTCATACGCAATGCACAACGGCAATGACAAACGCAAGAACCCCCCCCTCCCCCCTCCACCCAAGCTACCCTCCGCGTCTCAGTGCTGGGATATAATGAGACACAAATGGCAATGTTCTAAGCACGAGACGCTTCTTTGCATTGCGTGTACAGTGTATAAATGTAGTCGGACAACCAACCTTTCCCAAGATTTCGCAAAAGAAGCGGCAAGAGCGTGTTTATTATTTTATTATTATTATTATTATTATTATTATTATTATACCTATCCTTGCTCCAGTGCTTGTATGCGTGTTTAACAACTGTATTAGTTAGCACTGGCACGTTTCCTGACTGCTGGAAAATTGCTTGCTAATGTTGTACCTGTACACAAATCCGGGTCAAAAACAGATGTACAAAATTATAGACCGATTTCCCTTCTTTGCAGTGCTTCTAAAATTTTTGAATCTATCATTCATTCCCTCATTACATCCAGAGTAAGAAATGCAATTATTCCAAATCAACATGGTTTTATCCGTGGCCGCTCGACCACTGCAAACTTAGTTGCTTTTATGGAACATGCGTCAAAGGCAGTCGAAGACAGAGGCCAACTTGACGTGGTATACTGCGACCTTAGCAAGGCGTTCGATGTGGTTTCCCATTCATTGTTGTGTAAAAAACGTTCCTACCTTGACATTCCTGATTTGTTGCTCGATCTGCTGCGTGACTACCTTACTAGTCGTCACTGCTACGTTCACTGTAACGGGCAGCACTCCAGCACGTACTCGGCCACCAGCGGTGTGCCTCAAGGCTCTGTCCTTGGACTTCTTTCGTTTTCACTCTTTGTCAATGATGTTTCGACAGCAATGCAGTACTCTTCGTTCTTGCTATACGCAGACAATATTAAAATATTCAAAGGGATTGGCAACATCTGAGACTTTGCACAACTGCAATGTGACATCGCCGCGGTATCGGACTGGCGCAACAGAAATAAGTTGATACTTAACAGTGCAAAAACCACAGTTGTGTCGTATACCCGTAAAATAGACGACATTGAATTCACCTATCGTATATGTGAAGAAGATCTGAATCGGGAGTGTCTAATCAGAGACTTGGGAGTTTTCTTTAACTCTAAGCTCACATTTACAGCCCATACTAAAGAGATCACCCGTCGTGCTTTGCGAACACTAGGTGCAACTTGTCGTATCTCCAGAGAATTCAACTATCCAGACACATTTCTTCAGCTCTATACTTCTATGTGCCGTCCTCTATTGGAATACGCATCCGTGGTCTGGAATGCAACGTGTCGGTCCAACGCGGAGGCCATTGAGCGAGTGCAAACTAAATTTCTCTCAATACTAAAACATAGGTACGCTACTGTGAAGGGTAAAGTTGATCCTGGTGTTGATGCCGCCAGCTTGCTTGTAATGGAACAATTACACAGCCGGAGGGCTAAGGCTGACTTACTATTCTAGTACAAACGGGCCCACAGCGTCATTAACTGTACAGAGTTCTTGGGTGCCATCAATTTAAGAACTCCGACAGGCAGCACCAGGGCGCCTAGACGTTTCATGCCCCCCGCCCGTGCCAAGAGTCCCGTGGGACGCATCCAGCACCTATACAATATGCTCGCAGTAAGGTTGGAAGTATTACATCGTCCCTTTCTAGCTTTTTGAAAGGAAACTGCGTAACATTCAGCACCTATACAATATGCTCGCAGAAAGGTGGGACGTATTCCATCGTTTCTTTCCAGCTTTTTGTAAGGAACTGCGTGGCTTGACAAACCAGGCCTAGTTTGCTTGCCCTAGTATGTAACTTCAACTCGCACACTTTATGCTACCCGGGGTTAGGTTTATCTATGCATGTATGCTAATTGTTTCGATGATTCACTGTGTATGTAAGTTTTATGCCTTCATTGTGGCGTGATTTTTAGCTAATATCTTTTTCCGGTTTACATGTTTCAGTGTACAGAGTTTTAATCATGTCTTGTTGTCTTAGACTTGCCTTGTTTGCATATGTGCGCGGGTCATGTGCGTGTGTCGGCGTGTGTGTATCTCAAAGTGCCTCATTCTCGTTCAGACTAACCAATGCTATTTTCTATATTTTCAGAGATATGCACTTTTCTTTCCACGCCAGCACATAGTTCCTGGACACACTAACAAACAATTGATTAATTGATTCTTGCATCATTATTATTATTTCTGCGATTTGTTGG